>NW_028120073.1:60000-150000 GCF_965119305.1 Pelophylax lessonae | reverse complement strand
CTCTGACCGTGGGTCATAAAGGAGCTATGTGACTGGGACACATAACGGGGCACTCTGATAGGGACACGGATGTAAAGGAGGACTCTGACGGAGGCACAGACACAGGCCAAATTACGGCGGGGACACAGGGTGGATGACGGCGGGGAAAGAGGCTGAATGACAGGGGGATACAGGCTGCATGATGAGGGACACACTGATGAGGCACAAATGAGGAGGCACTCATTGGCATGATTTAGACACAGATGGGCATGAGACACAGGTGGGCATAAATAGGGCAGAGATGGGCATGGATGAGGCAGAGATGGGCATGGATGAGGTAGAGATGGGCATGGATGAGGTAGGGGCGGTGCCCATCGGTTTGTACAGCGTGCGAAGAGAGAGCTAAACCAGACATGCAGCGTTCTGTTGACAAATGATCGCTCTGTTATTGGATGGAGCGATCACATGGTAAATGGCCCTGTCGTTGGCCCTTTAACACAATCCGTGGGAAGCGCGATTCGGATGTCTCTGTACGCCCTCCCAGAATAGGCCGACCACGCTGTAGCCATCATCGGGCTATGCCCTGGTTGACAAGTAGTTAATCCCCATAGTCTTAGCTATCCGATATTACCCGTAAAGCGGGGCTTTGCATTACTTATGTTCTGCAATATTTGGCCAAACTCGATCACAATGCCAGTCTCTGTGAAAATTAGGCGTTGCCCCCAAAAAATGTGTGTGGCTACTGGAGGTCCTCTAGTATAAGTTTGCCAAGTATGGTGCCCTGAACCCCCGTGGTTTGGGCTCTACATTTATAGAAGCTTGGCCTGCTATGTTAATCTATGGCAGAGTCTTAGTCTGGAAATTTGAGGGGCTACAAATGAGTCCGGGGGCCATATTTGGCACAGAGGTAGGGGGGTCCTTCCTTTACCACCCCAAACATTTTGGGGTTTGTTAGCTCAAAATTTCCTGATCAACTTTTTCTAGGGCCCCTTGAGAGTATGTGGCCCCCGGGCCATACGGCACAGCAGGGAGTGCTGGATACCATTGGACTATTCTGCGGTGGTCAGCTAAAGTCTACCCCAATGCAGGTCCCTGTGAAAATAAAGCATTGGCCCCAAACAAATGTATGTGCCAAATTTGGTGCCCCTGAGCACCGTGGTTCGGCTACCACAGGGCCCTACATTTAAGCTAGCCTGGCCCATTATGTTAATCTATGGTGCAGCCGCGATCAGGAATTTGAGGGGCCACAGATCGGGCCCCAAATTAGTCCAGAGGCCCAGAGGTAGGGAAGGTCTTCCTTTAACACCTCTACATTTTTGAGGTCGCTAGCCTGAAGTTTTATGGTCAGCTTTTTAGTCGCTAGCCCAAAATGTACTGGTCAACTATTTCCAGGGATTCCTGCAATATCCAGCACTCCCCGCTGCATGGTACGGGCCGAGGGCCGCAAACTCTCAAGTGGCCCTGGAAATAGTTGACCAGTACATTTTGGGCTAGCGACTCCAAAATGCTTGGTAAAGGGAGCCCTCCCCTACCTCCGTGCAAAATATGGCCCCCCAGACTAATTTGGGGCCCGAGCTATTTCCAGGGCCACTTGAGAGTTTGCGGCCCCCGGCCCGTACCATGCAGCGGGGAGTGCTGGATATTGCAGGAATCCCTGGACTCTTAGCTGGACTCTTAGCTATTCAGCAGTATCTGTATAGCGCTGCTCTGCAGTTCCTGTATTCCATAGTGGTTAGCCAAATCGACCCCTATGCAGGTCCCTGTAACAATTAAGGTCCTGAAAAAAGCATGTGGCCCCTGCCACGTTTGAGGCCCCTAGCCACCAGGGTTCAGGTACCACTAGGCCCATAATTTAGGTCAGCTTGGTGCAGTATGGCAATCTTCGAGTGGGCACAGTTGCAGGGCCCCAGCTCGGGCACCAAGCAAGTCCAGGGGACCATATTTGGCACAGTGGTAGGGGAGATCTTCCTTTACCACTCTGAAAATGTTGGAGTAGCTAGCCTGAAATTTTCTGGTCAACTTTTTCAGGGGCCTTTTGGGAGTGTGTGGCCCTGGGGCAGTACCGTGGAGAAGGGACTGCTGGAAACCATATTAATCCCAATATTCTTAGCTATCCAATGTTACCTGCGGAGCAGGGCTCACTGGTACCTATGTTCTACAGTATTTGTGCAAATTTGACGCCCATGCCAGTCCTCGTGAAAATTAGGCATCGTCCACAAAGAAATGTGTGTGACCCTGGGGGTCAGCTAGTATCCCTGTACCAAGTTTGGTGACCATATCCCCCCCGTGATTTGGGTACCACAGGGCACTAAATTTATGGTACATTGGCCCGCTATGTTAATCCATGACTCTGATGGGGGTGGGAATTTGAGGGGGCCACAGCCCAGGCCCTGAAAGAGTCCAGGTTCCCTGAACATGTTTGGGGCCCACGTTGTGGCCCCTCCAAAATTCCCTACTGCGCCATATATTACCATAGGCTAGGCCAAACTAGCCTAAATCTAGGGCCCCACGGTAGCGGAACGATGTTGCCCAGGGGCACCAAACTTGGTATAGGGTTACTAGAGGACCCCCAGGGGCCACAAAATTTTTTTGGGGCCAATGCTTAATTTTCATGAGGACCTTCATGGGGGTGGAATTTGCCCAACCACCGCAGGACATAGGAACTGCAGAGCCAGGCTCTGCAAATATTGTTAAATAGCTAAGAGTCCAGAGATTCCTGCAGTACTCACCAATCCCCACTCCGCATTAGTGCCCGAGGGCCACACACTCCCAAGGGGCCCCCTAAAAAGCTGACCATAAAACTTCAGGCTAGCGACCTCAAAAATGTAGAGGTGGTAAAGGAAGACCTTCCCTACCTCTGGGCCTCTGGACTAATTTGGGGCCCAATCTGTGGCCCCTCAAATTCCTGATCGCGGCTGCACCATAGATTAACATAATGGGCCAGGCTAGCTTAAATGTAGGGCCCTGTGGTAGCCGAACCACGGTGCTCAGGGGCACCAAATTTGGCACATACATTTGTTTGGGGCCAATGCTTTATTTTCACAGGGACCTGCATTGGGGTAGACTTTAGCTGACCACCGCAGAATAGTCCAATGGTATCCAGCACTCCCTTCTGTGCCGTATGGCCCAGGGGGCCACATACACTCAAGGGGCCCTAGAAAAAGTTGATCAGGAAATTTTGAGCTAACAAACCCCAAAATGTTTGGGGTGGTAAAGGAAGGACCCCCCTACCTCTGTGCCAAATATGGCCCCCGGACTCATTTGGGGTCCTAGCTGTAGCCCCTCAAATTTCCAGACTAAGACTCTGCCATAGATTAACATAGCAGGCCAAGCTTCTATAAATGTAGAGCCCAAACCACGGGGGTTCAGGGCACCATACTTGGCAAACTTATACTAGAGGACCTCCAGTAGCCACACACATTTTTTGGGGGCAATGCCTAATTTTCACAGAGACTGGCATTGTGATCGAGTTTGGCCAAATATTGCAGAACATAAGTAATGCAAAGCCCCGCTTTACGGGTAATATCGGATAGCTAAGACTATGGGGATTAACTACTTGTCAACCAGGGCATAGCCCAATGATGGCTACAGCGTGGTCGGCCTATTCTGGGAGGGCGTACAGAGACATCCGAATCGCGCTTCCCACGGATTGTGTTAAAGGGCCAACGACAGGGCCATTTACCATGTGATCGCTCCATCCAATAACAGAGCGATCATTTGTCAACAGAACGCTGCATGTCTGGTTTAGCGCTCTCTTGGCACGCTGTACACACCGATGGGCACCGCCCCTACCTCATCCATGCCCATCTCTGCCTCATCCATGCCCATCTCTGCCTCATCCATGCCCATCTCTGCCCTATTTATGCCCACCTGTGTCTCATGCCCATCTGTGTCTAAATCATGCCAATGAGTGCCTCCTCATTTGTGCCTCATCAGTGTGTCCCTCATCATGCAGCCTGTATCCCCCTGTCATTCAGCCTCTTTCCCCGCCATCATCCACCCTGTGTCCCCGCCGTCATTCAGCCCCTGTCCCTGCCGTCATCCACCCTGTGTCCCCGCCGTCATGCAGTTCATGTCCCCCCGCCGTAATTTGGCCTGTGTCTGTGCCTCCGTCAGAGTCCTCCTTTACATCCAGTGTGTCCCTGTCAGAGTCCTCCTTTACATCCGTGTCCCCATTAGAGTGCTCCTTTACATCTAGTGCTTCCCTATCAGAGTCCCCCTTTACATCAGTGTCCCAGTCAGAGTCCCCCTTTACATCAGTGTCCCAGTCAGAGTCCCCCTTTACATCAGTGTCCCCGTCAGAGTCCCCCTTTACATCCAGTGTCCCCGTTAGAGTCCTCCTTTACATCAGTGTCCCTATCAGAGTGCCCCGTTATGTGTCCCAGTCACATAGCTCCTTTATGACCCACGGTCAGAGTGCCCCTTTATTATTGCAGTCGGCGTGCCCCTTTAGTATTCCAGAGTGCCCTTTTATTATTGCAGTCTGCGTGCCCCTTTAGTATTTCAGAGTGCCCCCTTTAATGTGTCCCATATGAGTACTGATCGTAGTATTTCAGGGTGCCCCTTTAATGTGTGCCATATGAGTTATATATAGCTATATATACACACACACACATACTATATATAGTATATATATATATATATACTATATATATATAAATATACTATACTATATATATATATATATATACTATATGAGTACTGATCATAGTATTTCAGGGTGCCCCTTTAATGAGTTATATATAGCTATATATATATATATATATATTAGTATATATATACACTATATATACTATAATATACTATATAATATACTATACTACTATAATATATATATATATATATATTGTAATGTTTGGGGGGATCAGCTGGATCGCAGGACACAGGCGTTGCAACCAAAGAAATGTTTATTAACTTAAACAGGCTTCATAGCAGCAAAAGAAACACAACAAGGAAAAGACAGTCTCACCGACTTGAAGAGTTCAGAGCTGCTTTTGCAGTCAAACAGTCCCAACTTTTGAAGAGGGTAGCTTCCCCTGGCAATGGGCTCCCAGTCAGCACACTGACATGCACCCTCTCGGCTGTACAAAAGTCCACATTCACCATCCACAGTCTCCTCTATGCTCCACCACACCCAATCTACAACTTCCTGTCCTTCTTAAACCCACTTCCTCTGATCAATGAGTTAACCCCTTTTGCTCCCTTAAAGGGCCCAGAGCCCAAACAGAGGGGAAATATAGCGTCCTTCAAGGACCCACCCTCTACGACCTGTACATATCCCCCCCCTCTGCCCCAACGCCAAGGAGGTGGAGGCAACAGTGGAGCTAAGACAATGGGCTCGAGAGAGGGCATCTGCATTTTGATGCTGTCTCCCGGGCCTGTGCTCCACTACAAATTTAAATTCCTAGAGTGCCAGGAACCAACGGGTAATCCTGGCATTAGTCCCTTTACTTTGTCTCATCCATGTTAAAGGAGCATGGTCCGAAATCAGCCTAAATTTCCTCCCCAAGAGATAATACCTGAGGGATTCTAAGGCCCACTTAATGGCTAAACACTCTCGCTCAACTATCGCATAGTTTTTCTCCGCTGGTGTCAGCTTCCTACTGAGGAAGACTACCGGGTGCTCCTCACCCTGAACAACCTGTGACAGGACTGCTCCTAACCCCGTATCTGAAGCGTCAGTCTGGACAATGAATTCTCTTGAAAAGTTTGGCGCTATCAGGACAGGGTGTTGGCACAGTGCTGACTTAAGCTCCAAAAAAGCCCTTTCAGCATCTGCATTCCACTCAACCATGACCGACGTCCGACCCTTAGTCAGATCGGTCAGTGGAGCCGCCAATGTGGCAAAGTTGGGTACAAACCTCCTGTAGTATCCCACTATGCCCAGGAATGCACGTACCTGCTTCTTTGTTAGGGGGCGGGGCCAGTTCTGTATCGCCTCTACCTTGTTGACCTGAGGTTTTACCAGCCCTCTACCTACGATATACCCCAGGTATTTCACCTCCTCCATTCCCAACGCACATTTTTCTGGATTCACTGTGAACCCCTCCTTCCAAAGGGAGTCCAGCACTGCCTGGACTTTAGGCAAGTGTGATTCCCAGTCTCTGCTAAAAATGACTATGTCATCCAAATATACGGAGGCATACTCTCGATGAGGTCGTAAAACCCTATCCATTGCTCGCTGGAAGGTGGCTGGAGCAGT
Source organism: Pelophylax lessonae (assembly GCF_965119305.1). Taxonomy (NCBI): domain Eukaryota; kingdom Metazoa; phylum Chordata; class Amphibia; order Anura; family Ranidae; genus Pelophylax; species Pelophylax lessonae. The sequence continues at coordinate 143,819 of NW_028120073.1, read as the reverse complement.
TTGTAGTCCAAAAGGCATTCTTTTGTACTGAAAACTCCCCTCTGGGGTAGAAAAAGCAGTTTTCTCTCTGGCAGCCTTAGTCAGGGGGATTTGCCAATACCCCTTAGTAAGGTCTAAGGTGGTGATATACCTGGCTGGGCCTAGTCTCTCGATAAGCTCATCCACCCGGGGCATAGGGTAGGCATCAAACTTTGAAACTTCATTAAGTTTACGGAAATCATTGCAGAACCGCAGAGTCCCATTGGGCTTTGGTACCAACACAATTGGGCTTGACCACTCACTCTGCGATTCTTCAATAACATCCAGGTCTAACATCTTCTTTACTTCCTCTGAAACGGCCTTTCTCTGAGCTTCCGGGATACGGTACGGCCGGACACAAACTTTGACCCCTGGTTCCGTGATAACATCATGCTCGATAACCGTAGTAAGACCTGGCAAGTCTGAAAAATTTTCTTTATTTCTCTGCAAGAACTCCTTTGCTTGCTGACTTTGGATTTTAGACAGTGTATTTGCTACTTGGACACTCTCCACACCAACCTGAGGTTCAAGTCTTACACCAGCCAGGGAGGTCACCGGTTCCCTGTCCATCCAGGGCTTTAACAAGTTTACGTGATATATTTGATACGGCTTCCTCTTGCCTGGTTGGTGGACTCTATAATTTACCTCCCCTATTTTTTCCACAATTTCAAAGGGACCTTGCCATCTGGCCAAGAACTTACTTTCTCTATCGCTCATTGACAGACGTAGTCTTCTTGATTCTCAAGAGCTGGGTTATGTTGTCTCCGCAGGAGTAGGACTAGGCAGAATGACAAAACGTTCTGGCTCCACCTTAGGGGCAGTCCCTGAGGGTATATCCTCCCTCTCTCTGCTACAGGGAATCAGTTTTTTTTCTGTCTAGTCAGGATTAAGGACCTAAGTTCCTTGCTGGGATCTTTTGGTCCTGGCAAGACTTTTTTTCTTTAAGAAAAAGACATTTTTTAGGTAGTTTTTCTCCAGTGTTTTTCCTGTGAGATCTTCAAGCAAAAAATGCCGGACTGGGCGACACTTGTGGTCACCCCAGCCGGCCTACGAGCGCGTGCAGACCATGGCATTGCGCTTGGTCGGCCGCGACACATTCAAGTAAGTATGCGGGGCCGGGCGACGGGCTGGATGTTGAGATCCAGTGGTCACCCCGGTTTCTGCCTACGAGCGCGTGCAGACCAGTGCGCTGGGTCGGCCGCGACGGAGTCCCAGTAAAGGGACTGACTTTGCGAGTTAAAAGTCTCGCTTGGACGCCAGGTACCAGAGAGTCGAGGCGTCCACAAACCCCCACCCCGGTGGAGAGGGTATTGTGAAGAGAGGGTGCCTGTCGGTTCGGTATGGTGAGTAAACGTTCCCTTTTTTCCTCATTATGAGGCAGTATGTATTATGGGCCCCTCCATATATGGTCAGTATATATCTGATACTTACAAGTCCCCCTTGTAATACAGCATGTGTTTGTGGGAAGTGGACTTGGTTCAAGAACTAACACTCTACCCAGCAGACTGTAACATTACAGCAAACATAGGAGGTATAATCCTACCTTATGTGCAGTGTATCTCTGTAGATCCATATGTCACCTCTTAGCAGAGTGCAGGTGGATGTGCTGGGAAGACGATATCGGCGGTCCGCCGCCATTTTGCCGTAGACCGAATGCATGTATGTCCTCAGGTCACGCCGGCCGCCATGTTTTTGGAGTCTTATGTCTCCTCTATGGGGGCGGCCATGTTTTGTGAGCCCAGCTTCCTCGTGGAGGGCTGGGAACGCCGGAAGGCGTACACAGGGGGCGGAGCCACGCCTTCTGCCCGGGAAAAAGCAAACAGCTCCTTCCAGTCTGTGTAAGACAGACGCTGGCTGCAGTTTGTTGGAAACTGCACTGCATCGGTTGGTGAGCCTTGGGGGTCCCTCTCTCTCTCTCTGGGATCGAGAAGCAGGTACTCTGAGGGGCGCTATTGCGCTAGGGGGAGACACACAAAAAAAAAAAAAAAAAAAAAGTTTTTTTGTTTTGCTGGCATAGGTGTCCTGTATTAACATGGACCCTGCCACTCATGTATCTCCTCCGGATCCCCTCGAGGGGTCTGCGGGATCCTCCAGCACCCCATTGACAATTGAATCTTTGTCAGCCATTATGGAAACTTTTGTGTCCCGGGTGGAAGTGGCTTGTCAGGGACAGGGCGCAAGAAAGCGACCCCCGCCTAACCCCTTATTATCTGAAACCTCGGATTCAGACTCTGAGCCTATTTCTGCAGTTGCAGGTACTTCATCTGGTATTGGTGTCTCGGGTCCTGTCTCTTCAGACAGTGAGGAGGATGTTTCGGCATCCGCCATAGCCCGAGAGGAAGCGTTGGTAAACGCACTCATTGTATCTGTTCAAGAGACCTTAAGGTTACAGGGTATTCCATCAGAAATAGCTGAAACTGAGATCCCTTTTGGGACTAAAAAACGCATCAAAGTGGCGAAGGTTTTTCCATTGCCCAAATGTTTTGGCAATCCAATCAAAGAAGAATGGAGTCTGCCAAAACGCACTTTTAATATTTCCAAACGCATTGACAGGCGTTATCCGTTTGAGGAAACCCTTATTAAGAAATGGACAGAACCACCTGTGGTGGATTCACCAATTGCTAGATTGAATAAAGCCACGGTTATTCCTTTAGAAGACGCTCCGTCTTTTAAAGATCCAGTGGATCGCAAGATAGAAGCTATGTCTCGCACCATGTTTTCCTTGATTGGATCAGCTTTCAGACCAATAATTGCTATTGGTCTGGTTTCGCAGGCTGTAACTGAATGGACCAAGTGGTTACGCCGGGACTTAGAAGAGGTCCCTCAGGCGGTATCAGATTTGTTGGAACAAATGATACAGGGGTTACAGTTTGTATGTGATGCGACGTTAGACGCCACTCCATTAATGGCGCGAGCATCAGTCTCAGCAGTGGTTCTCAGGCCTACACTGTGGCTAAAAGGTTGGTTAGCCGACCAAGGTTCCAAAAAAGCATTGGCTAATATCCCCTTTTCAGGAGAGCGTCTATTTGGAGCCAACTTAGATGAGATCATTAAGGATCTCACCGGTGGAAAAAGCACCTTTTTACCGCTAAATTTTAAAGGTAGAGGAACTCGTCAAAGACGAGGGCCTTCTTTTTCTGCTCACAAGAGGTTTTTTCGTCCAGCGGGTGAAAAAACTAAGTCCTCCAAAGCTCCTGCAGGAGGCGTCAGGGGTCGTTGGTCGGGCAAGCAAAAGCCCGCCCCCTCCAGACCTGAAGATAAACCATCCAAAGCCTGAAGGTGCGCCCCCACCCATAACTGGGGTGGGGGGACGTCTTCGCCGGTTCCCGGATCCATGGCTTTCCAGAATCCCGGACAAATGGGTTTGCGAAGTCATAAGGTCAGGGTACAAGATCGAGTTTCGATCTCTCCCACCGGCGCGATTCTTCCCTTCCAATATCCGACTATCCGCAGATCGTTTAGAAGATCTGCGGAGAGCAGTCACAGATTTACTACAACAAGGAGTGGTTGTCCACGTTCCTTGGACAGAACGGTTTCAAGGGTTTTATTCAAACCTGTTTACAATACCCAGGAAAGAGGGCAAAGTACGTCCAATTCTGGACTTAAGTGCACTCAATTCTTTCGTCAACATAAGAAGATTCAGAATGGAGTCCATTCGCACGGTAGCAGCCTTCCTGCATCCAGGGGATGTCCTAGCGTCCATAGACATCAAGGACGCCTATCTTCACATTCCCATTTTCGCAGGACATCAGCGGTTTCTACGCTTTTCCGTAGAAGAGAACCACTATCAGTTTGTGGCGTTACCTTTCGGTCTCGCCACGGCTCCGCGGGTCTTCACAAAGGTGTTGGCCCCAATGTTGGCACTTCTGCGCCAAAGAGGTATATCGATTCTAGGTTACCTAGACGATCTTCTGCTTCATGCAGAGTCTCCTCAGACCTTGCTACAAAACATAGAAATTACTATGATTTCTTTACAGGAATTCGGGTGGCTGGTGAACCAGCAAAAGTCATTTCTGGTTCCCACCCAGAGGCTCGAATATCTGGGTCTAATTCTAGACACAGTCAGGACAAGAGTTTTCCTTCCGGTAGGGAAACTCCGAAAGATTCAATCTGCAGTCCAGTTGTTACTGTCCAACAGCTGGTCTTCCCTTCGGACTTGCATGAGGGTTCTGGGGTTGATGGTGGCTTCGTTCGAAGCAGTCCCATTTGCCCAGTCCCATACCCGAATTCTTCAGCAAGAGATTCTTCTCAGATGGAATCGGAATCCGGAATCTCTGGACAATCAGATCCGATTGAGCAAACAGACCAGAGAGTCTCTGGTATGGTGGCTTCGGTCTTCGATGCTCAGCCAGGGAAAGTCATTTCTGCCAATATATTGGACGACAGTGACCACGGATGCCAGTCTATCCGGATGGGGAGGAATTCTCGGTCAGTTATCTGTCCAGGGACTTTGGTCCCCGGAAGAATCCAGGTTACCGATAAATGTATTGGAACTGAGAGCGATCAGACTTTGTCTGATTCACTGGACCGAGCAGCTCCAGGGCAGCTCGGTTCGGATCCAGTCGGACAATGCCACGGCCGTGGCTTATGTCAATCACCAGGGGGGCACCAAGAGTGCCCGAGCGGCCAAAGAAGTGGCTTGCATTCTTCGCTGGGCGGAACGATTTGTTCCAGCAATCTCTGCGGTGTTCATTCCGGGGGTGGAGAATTGGCAGGCAGATTATCTCAGCCGTCAGACCCTGGATCAGGGGGAATGGTCCCTCCATCCAGACGTTTTCCACCAGTTGTGCCTGCGGTGGGGCACCCCGGATGTGGATCTGTTGGCATCACGATTCAACAGGAAAGTTCAGAGATTCGTGGCTCGCTCCCGCGATCCTCTAGCAGAAACCGCAGACGCACTGATCGCCCCGTGGGGGCAATACCAGCTAATATATGCCTTCCCTCCTCTCGCGTTACTGCCAAGACTTCTTCGCAGGGTAGAGGAGGAAGGAATCCCAGTAATCCTGGTAGCTCCGGACTGGCCTCGTCGAGCTTGGTACGCCGACATGGTCAGACTGGTGGCGGACGTCCCGTGGAGACTTCCTCTCAGGGAGGATCTACTGTCTCAGGGACCGATCTTCCATCCTGCTTTACGATCGCTGGCTTTAACGGCCTGGCTATTGAGACCCAGGTGCTGAAGGACAAAGGTTTGTCAGCTTCAGTTATTCCTACTCTAGTTGAAGCAAGGAAAGCGACTTCCAGAAAGATTTATCATCGCACATGGAAGTCCTACATTGCATGGTGTGAACCTTTGGGGTTCCGTCCTCGGTCTTATTCGATTAGTCGAATATTGGCTTTTCTGCAACAAGGGGTTGAGCAGAAACTGGCCTTGAGTACTATCAAGGGTCAGGTCTCAGCATTAGCCATCTTCTTTCAGAAGCCTTTGGCTACTCATTCCTTGGTGCGGAATTTCATCCAGGGGGTGCGACATCTGGCTCCGCCAGTGCACGCGCCATTACCCCCCTGGGATCTTAATTTAGTGTTGTCGGTTCTTCAGAAACCTCCCTTTGAAGATATTAGGGAGATTCCTCTACCCACGTTGTCCCAGAAGGTGGCCTTCTTGGTGGCTATTACTTCTGCACGCAGGGTGTCAGAACTGGCCGCATTATCTTGTCGTTCACCATATCTGGTGGTTCATAGAGATAAGGTGGTTCTTCGTCCGAATCCATCCTTTCTACCAAAAGTGGTTTCAGAATTTCATCTGAATGAAGAAATTGTATTACCTTCCCTGTGTCCTAAGCCCAGTCATCCTCGGGAATTTGCTTTGCACTCCTTGGATGTGGTCCGGGCGATCAGCGTATACTTGAAAACGACAGACTCGTTTCGCAAGACGGATTCACTTTTTGTGATCCCAGATGGACCCAAAAAGGGGTTGCCTGCATCTGCCGCGACCATTTCCAGATGGATCAGACAGACGGTAGTACAGGCTTATTCTATTAAGGGTCGGGAGCCCCCGTTCCCTGTTAAGGCGCACTCCACTCGGGCACTTAGTGCGTCATGGGCCTTTCGCCATCAGGCGTCAGTGGTCCAGGTGTGCAAGGCGGCTACCTGGTCGTCGGTACATACCTTTTCTAAACATTATAAAGTTGATGTAATGGCATCGTCTGATGCCTCGTTTGGCCGCAAGGTTTTGCAGGCCGCAATTTGAGGAGACCAGTGGTCTACCTCGAGGGTTTTTTCCGTTGGAAAATTTTTCTTTAGTCTCATTCTTTGTTTATAATGAGCCTTTAAAACTTCTAGTTTGGCACCGGTTGGGCCTACTAGATTGGATTTGATTTTGTCAATCCCACCCCTCATTTGTGGCACTGCTTCTGGATGTCCCAGCTCTTGAGAATCAAGAAGACTACGTCTGTCAATGAGCGATAGAGAAAAATGGATTTTTGTAAGAACTTACCGTAAAATCCTTTTCTCTTAAGCTCATTGACAGACGTAGTACCCGCCCCTCTATCATTGAGTTGGGTTGGGTTAAATTCTCTGTACTGCTTTAAACAGAACTGATTCCCTGTAGCAGAGAGAGGGAGGATATACCCTCAGGGACTGCCCCTAAGGTGGAGCCAGAACGTTTTGTCATTCTGCCTAGTCCTACTCCTGCGGAGACAACATAACCCAGCTCTTGAGAATCAAGAAGACTACGTCTGTCAATGAGCTTAAGAGAAAAGGATTTTACAGTAAGATCTTACAAAAATCAATTTTTCCACAGTGGGAATCAGTATCGCCACTCGATCCCCCACTTGGAAGTGCCTTATTTTAGCGGCCCTATTATATACCCTCCGTTGAGCCTCCTGGGCTGTTTGCAAATGTTCCTTGACCAGGGGCATCACACTCATGATCCTTTCCTGCATTTGGGAGACATATTCAAGAACACTCTTATGCTGAATAGATTTACTTTCCCATTCCTCTTTAACAAAATCAAGCAATCCACGAGGTCTCCGCCCATACACCAACTCAAAGGGTGAAAACCCCGTGGAGGCCTGAGGCACTTCCCGAATAGCAAATAGGAGAGCTGGTAACAGGCAGTCCCAGTCTTTCCCATCTCTTTGTACCACTCTCTTGATCATTGACTTCAGAGTCTTATTAAAGCGCTCTACCAAGCCGTCTGTTTGGGGATGGTATACTGATGTGCGCAGCTGTTTAATCCGAAACAGCTTGCACACATCGGCCATAACCCTCGACATAAACGGAGTGCCCTGGTCCGTGAGGATTTCCTTAGGAAATCCAGTTCGTGTGAACAATTGGAATAACTCCCGAGCAATAGTCTTAGAGGAGGTATTCCGCAGGGGTAGCGCCTCTGGATATCTGGTGGCATAGTCAAGGATCACCAGTATATAGGAGTGACCTCGAGCAGACTTTACCAAGGGACCCACTATATCCATCGCTATCCTTTCAAATGGGACCTCAATTATAGGCAGAGGGACCAAAGGGCTACGGAAGTGAGTCACCGGAGCGGTTAACTGACAGGTGGGACAGGAGGCACAGTATTTCTTTACCTCTGCTTTCAGACCTGGCCAGTAAAACCGGTCGGTGATTCGTGCTTCTGTCTTCTCCACTCCTAGGTGTCCCCCTAAAACATCGTTATGGGCCAGGTCAAGAACCTTCCGTCTATATTGTTGGGGTACCAATAATTGGTCTACCACATCTCCTCTTATTTGGTTAACCCGATAAAGCAATTCATTGCATACTGCAAAGTGTGGCCATCGCTCATTTGCCCCTGGCTCTTGTGGAACTCCATTTACTACCACAACCTGTTCCCGTGCCCGGGCCAAAGTGGGGTCCTGCATCTGAGCAGTACCAAATGCCCCCTGGGTAACACCCAAATCTGGTAGAGCAGGGGTAGAGGCCACTTCCTCCTCCTCTTCCCCCAGCATCACCTGAAGAGGAGAAGGTTCCCCCCCCCTCAGTATTCAGGTTGGTCTGTGGACCATGTATTTTGGCATCCTCAACAGTTTCAACATTACTTTATCCAGTTCAACCTTCACAAAATTTGGCAGTTCAGGATTACTTTCCTCAACAGCAGGAACAGAGGACGTTTCTCCCCAGTCTCTGGGCCATTCATGTGGTTGTCCTTGTTCCCACAATTTTACAAACAACGGACAGTCTCGTCCTATGATCACATCATGCACTAAGTTTTTCACCACCCCCACCTCTTGAGTACCAGTGCCACATGCCGTGGAGATGGACACCAAGATGAGAGGGTACTCTCTAGTGTCTCCGTGAATGCACACGACCCGTAAAGTTTTGCTTACTGGGCCGATTCTCCCAAAAAACTCTAGGATGAACCAGGGTCACCATGCTTCCTGAGTCCAACAAAGCCCTGGCAGGAAGGTGGTTTACTCGAACTTCACACTCGAACACTCGGCATAAAAAGACACCTTTTGGAGGACCCCGCATTCCATGGGCTCTTCTTGCAGTGGGCAGTGTGCCCGGGTATGGCCCCAGGAATGACACCGCCAACATTGTATATCCCCCACTTTCCGAGCAGGAACAGGCCTCTGAGAAGGCACAAGGAGTGACTCCTGGCCTTGTGGAATTGGTGCTCCAGGGTTCCGTGGGATTTCCATCCGAGCGGCTGCAGTTGGCCGAACCGGCCGAGACGTGCTGGGGCCTTGGCGCTTGGTAGGGCCAAGAAGATCCTCCACTACCGTATATCGTTCCACCATCTCAACAAGGTGGTTCACTGTTGTGGGGTCTCCATGGCTGACCCATCGTTGAAGGTCGTCTGGCAGGGACCTCAGGTATCGGTCCAACACAACTCGTTCCACAATTTGGAGGCCAGACAACACCTCTGGCTGCAGCCATTTTTTTACCAGTTGCACCAGGTCATGCATTTGGGACCTTGGTGGCCGGTCTGGACAATATTTCCACTGGTGCACTCGTTGGGCCCGAACAGCCGTAGTTACCCCCAGATGAGCCAAAATTTCTGCCTTTAATCGTTCATAGACTTTCGCTTCTTCAGGTGGTAGATCAAAGTAGGCCTTTTGAGGATCTCCGGTGAGGAAAGGAGCAATGAGACCGGCCCACTGGTCCTGGGGCCACCCTTCTCTCTCTGCCGTCCTCTCAAACGTAGCAAGGAATGCCTCTACATCATCACTCAGAGACAGCTTCTGCAGGAAATGACTGGCCCTCACCGTCACCTGGTTGCTAGGGGTAACCGCTGCCTGTTCATGACTCTGGGAAAGGTGCTGTACTACCTCTTGTAAGGCCTTCACCTGAGTCTGTATAGCTCCTTGCTGGGCGGCCAGCTGGGTTACCAACAGGTGAGTACTTTCTTGTTGCTGAGCCAGAGCCTCTTTGTGGTGAGCTTGTTGTACCTCCAGCTGGGTTGCTAAGCGCTGATTAGCTTCCTCATGACGAGTTTGCGCTTGCATATTAGCCAGGGATAACTGTTTAATTAGCTCCTCCATTGTTTCAGCTTTTAGTGCGGCTTTAACCCAGGACATAAGTCAAGTGTACTGTCCCTTTAAATGTCAGTTTCAGTCCAATGCAAAAAAAAAAAAAAATTTTTTTTTTCTTCTTGTGCCTGTTACTCAGTCCTGCCCGCATCCTCCACCACTTGTAATGTTTGGGGGGATCAGCTGGATCGCAGGACACAGGCGTTGCAACCAAAGAAATGTTTATTAACTTAAACAGGCTTCATAGCAGCAAAAGAAACACAACAAGGAAAAGACAGTCTCACCGACTTGAAGAGTTCAGAGCTGCTTTTGCAGTCAAACAGTCCCAACTTTTGAAGAGGGTAGCTTCCCCTGGCAATGGGCTCCCAGTCAGCACACTGACATGCACCTTCTCGGCTGTACAAAAGTCCACATTCACCATCCACAGTCTCCTCTATGCTCCACCACACCCAATCTACAACTTCCTGTCCTTCTTAAACCCACTTCCTCTGATCAATGAGTTAACCCCTTTTGCTCCCTTAAAGGGCCCAGAGCCCAAACAGAGGGGAAATATAGCGTCCTTCAAGGACCCACCCTCTACGACCTGTACAATATATACATATATATATATATATATATAAATATTAGTTACATATAGCGAGTTAGAATCTTCATATGTGTAATCATCGTACAGAGCGAGTTAGAATCTGACATTAGATTCTTCCCCGCTCTGTCTCTCGTCGGATTGTGCCCCCGACGGACTGCGCACGCGCCAACCCCAGCCGATCAGCTGTTCTGACAGGGTGACATCACTTACGGAGCATGCGCAGTCCGACCCGGGCATTATCCGACGGAGGGCATTCCTCGACACGACACCGGCACCAGAAGGGAGGAGAGGAGATTGGTGCCGGCACCAGAAGGGAGGAGAGGAGATTGGTGCTGGCACCAGAAGGGAGGAGAGGAGATTGGTGCCGGCACCAGAAGGGAGGAGAGGAGATTGGTGCCGGCAGACTGAGGGTTGCCCGGAGGGTGTCTGGTCATCTGTCCTCCCTGCTGGTGGGATTGGGGGGGAGGGGGCTCCTATAAGATTGGGGTGTCAGTGGACTGTCTGTCATGTCTCCATGTCTCTTCTCTCAGGGGGTGACCCCGCTGGGCAGTCTGCAGGAATGGATTCAGATATACGGCAAACACTTGGACCGGGAGACCCGCGAGGATTGCAGAGAGACTGAGAGGCTTCTGCGTGCGGCTCTGGCGGGAAGAGGTATTAGAGGCTCGGGATATAGGGTTGGTTGGAGGGGGGGGGTTAGGTATTAGAGATTCCAGATATAGGGTTGGGTGTCTATGTGTGGCGGGGGGGGGGGGGGGTGAGGTATTACAGACTCGGGATATAGGGTTGGTTGGCGGGGGGGGGGGTGTGAGGTATTACAGATTCCAGATATAGGGTTGGGTGTCGAGGTGGGGGGGGGGGGAGGTATTGGAGATTCCAGATATAGGGTTGGGTGTCTAGGTGAGGTATTACAGACTCGGGATATAGGGTTGGTTGGCGGGGAGGGGGGGGGTGTGAGGTATTACAGATTCCAGATATAGGGTTGGGTGTCGAGGTGGGGGGGGGGGAGGTATTGGAGATTCCAGATATAGGGTTGGGTGTCTAGGTGTGGCGGGGGGGGGGGGGGTGAGGTATTACAGACTCGGGATATAGGGTTGGTTGGCGGGGGGGGGGGGGGGTGTGAGGTATTACAGATTCCAGATATAGGGTTGGGTGTCGAGGTGTGGCGGGGGGGGGGGGGTGAGGTATTAGAGATTCGGGATATAGGGTTGGATGTCGAGGTGTGGCGGGGGGGGGGGGGGGGCAAAGTATTAGAGATCAGATTAAATGTTGGGAACGTGGCCGGGATATTTGGGATATAGATTAGGTGTCGGGGGGGGGGGTTGTTGTTTGTGATTAGGGGGGAGGGAATTGGGTGTTTGGGTGGGATATTCAGGATTGTGTGGTAAGGGGGGGGGGATATTAGGAATTGGATGATGAGGGAGGGATTGGGTATTTGGGGGGGATATTCGGGATTGGGTATTTTGGGGGGGGGGTGGATATTTGAGATTGGGTATTGGGTGGGTGATATTTGGTATTGGGTGTTTAGGGGGGGTTCGTGATTGGGTGTTTATGGGGGGTGGATATTCGGGATTGGGTGTTTATGGGGGGTGGATATTCGGGATTGGGTGTTTAGGGGGGGTGGATATTCGGGATTGGGTGTTTATGGGGGGTGGATATTCGGGATTGGGTGTTTAGGGGGGGTTCGGGATTGGGTGTTTAGGGGGGGTGGATATTCAGGATTGGGTGTTGAGGAAAGGGGGGGTATACAGGATTGGGGGGGTTATTCGGAATTGGGGGTCTTCCCGGGTTTATTGCTCAGACAGATCTATAACACTACACTGAACTTCTCCATTTTCTGCCTTCCAGTGGCTCCGACCCCCCAACCTAAAGGAGACCTCCAGGACAGTGAGCTGTTCGATGCCGAGGGATCCCAGCCTGTGGCTCCCTCCAGGGGCGGTACCCAGGCAGAGCGGATGGGCGGGGACAGACTGACATCGTCTTCAATTGGCGGTACCCAGGCAGAGCGGATGGGCGGGGACAGACGGACATCGTCTTCCAGTGGCGGTGCCCAGGCAGAGGGGATGGGCGGGGACAGATGGACATCGTCTTCCATTGGCGGTACCCAGGCAGAGCGGATGGGCGGGGACAGACAGTCTTCCAGGGGCGGTACCCAGGCAGAGCGGACGGGCACCGACAGACAGGTGTCCTCTTCCAGAGATCTGCGAGTGTCATGTCTGGAAGACGAGGAGGAGACGTCTCCTTGCTGGACCAGCACCCAGATAAGCCGAGGGGGGGCCCTAGATGAGGAGGAGAACCTTCTCACCCCCCTGAAACCAGTCAAGAAGAAAGCTCGGTTTGTTCCCCAGAAGTCTTGCTCCAACTTGGACGTGACCCTGAATGAGGCGCCTGACTCACCCATCCCCTCCCCCCATCACCGGATTTCTGAGGGGGGCAAAGCGGCATACCAAAAAGCCATCCAGAACCTGGGGAGTGCCAAATCCCGACTACTCAGCCAATCCTTGGCTCAGCCAGATCTCCTGGCTGAGGAGGGTTCTACCAAAGCGGCTCTGGTGCCATCGGAGGAATACCTGGGGGACGATTGGCTGGAAGATGACCTGAGGAGTGAAGGTCGCTCCAGAAAAAGGATGCGCAGGTCACCCTCCCCTGTAGAGATGGTGGAGGAATCCAGTGATTGTGAAGAGGAGGATGTGCCTGAGGAACGATGGAGGGACAAGCCGGCTCCTCGTACCGTGCCATTGTCCCGCAAACGCTCCAGGCAGACCAAACTCACCCAGATTGTAGACCGATCCATTGTGGGGCGTACCAAGAGCTGTCCGAAGAATGACGTTCCCGTTCCTCGAGTGACTGACACTGGCCGAGCCCTCAGCACTCCGATGAAGAGCGGACAGTCCCTTCTCTCTGCTGTCCCTCAGGTGCGTTCCTATGATGGGAGGAGCTTGTCTCATACAGACCTCCCCTTACATTGTATGCCTACTGTTCGAGGTGGAGTCTACCTCATACAGGCTCCTCCTTAGGTTGTAATACTACAGTTAGGGGAGGAGCTTGCCTCACACAGGCCCCTCCTTACATTGTAATACTACAGTGAGGGGAGGAGCCTGCCCCTTCAGGCCCTTCCTTACATAGTATTCCTACAATGACGGGAGGAGCCTTCCTCGTATAGGCCCCTCCTTACATTGGATTGCTACAGTGAGGGGAGGAGCCTGCCTCATACAGGCCCCTCCTTACATTGTAATACAGTGAGGGGGAGGAGCCTTCCTCATACAGGCTCCTCCTTACATTGTAATACAGTGAGGGGAGGAGTCTGCCTCATACAGGCCCCTCCTTACATTGTAATACAGTGAGGGGAGGAGCCTGCCTCATACAGACCCCTCCTTACATTGTATTTGTACAGTGAGGGGGAGGAGCCTTCCTCATACAGGCTCCTCCTTACATTGTAATACAGTGAGGGGAGGAGTCTGTCTCATACAGGCCCCTCCTTACATTGTATTTGTACAGTGAGGGGGAGGAGCCTTCCTCATACAGGCCCCTCCTTACATTGTAATACAGTGAGGGGAGGAGTCTGCCTCATACAGGCCACTCCTTACATTGTATTCCTTCAGTGAGGGGGTAGGAGCCTTCCTCATACAGACTCCACCTTACATTGTATTTTTACTATGGCGGAGGTGACTTCCTTAAACAGGCCCCTCCTTGCACTATAATGGGGAGGAGACTTCTTTATCCAGGCCCCTCCTTCCATAAGGGGGAGGGGCCAGGTTTTGCCCATCTGGGAACACCATGGACTCCATCTCTATTGTGACCTCCTGAAGCTCAGTCAGGGCTATTGGGTGACCCCGATGTGATGGTGGTTTGGGGTGACCTCATTTTTGGGGTGTCCAGTAGGTCTCTTGTGAACGATTTCCCTCTTTATCTCTTACAGACGCCAGCAGTGACCCCGGCTTTGCCTCCACCAATGAGAGTGCGGGTTATAGTTCAGGATAACGTCTTCCTCATCCCCATCCCTCACAGGTAAGTCTACATGGGTGACATTGTGGGGGAGGGGGCTGCACTGTCCGCTCTCGTGTTTCCCTATGCTGATCAGTAAACGGCCAATCATCTCCCTGCATGGAGAAAGTCGCATTTCCATTGAGGGACACAGGAATTCAGGGACTGTCAGGTTATACTGCCTGTCACATGCAGACAGGAATGTCCGGAGGATTTATCCTAACAGTAGCGCTCTTCAGGAGGCCGGTTCTTTGGGTCAGTTTTGTGTTTAAGAGCTTAGAGACAAAATTAACACTTTTCAAAACAAGGTTTAATTATAAGAAAGGTGAAGATTGGTGCAAATAAAAATATTTACAGAAAAATTGGTTACAAAGAAATAGAGACACAATACAGCAATTTAGAAGAATAGATAAAGAATTAGAAATGAAATACTTGCATTCAAAAGTCCTTGTGTTATCAGAGTTCCAGAAGCTGGACATGTGTGATCGGTCTCCAATGGATAGATGTTCCTTTTCTTGATGTTACATGAGACTGAGAGCTCCATCAGCTCCTGTCTGGCCCGCAGGGGGTGTCACCAGACATACTTGACCAATAACACAGTGGCCCTGGGTGGCCCCGAAAGCTCATTAACTGCTAAGGGACCTCCCGGTTAGACAGATTTCTAACAGAAGTCATATCACGAAATATGTGATGGTTACATTCTTGAAACTGATATTTTATTCTCCGGCATTAAATCTATTATTCACAGACACTAAACACGGGTTATCTCGAATAACCCCTGACCCGTAAGGCATCTGATTGCTAGCTTGTCTTCCCTAGGAACAAATGTGATCATGTTTGATCTTAATTCGATTGGTATTTTAGCTGGCATTCAACTATCTACTTTTTGTCAATGTGTCATGTTCGGGTAAAAAGTTTTTGAATCGGGTATGGATTTGTGAGATGTAGGTGTTACCTTTTAATTAACAACTGGGCTTGTGGAAGTTACAAGGCAAACTCCCTGGCCATCTGCTCAGATTACGACATAGCTTCTGGCCAGGAAGAGACATAGCGGCTAGGATGTCTGTCTGCTGCTAAGCTAAGAGTTGTTTGAAGCCTTGCATACTAATGCAAAAGGGACCCAGGGGGTAATTAACACGAGGGGGTTGGGTGACAGGCTGTGTGAGAGAGATTGCTTTGTAACGGTCATGGCAGAACTCTCTCACACAAATTGGTGGCTTGACAAGATGGTTGCTTGCGACAGCTTTAAACGAAATGGCTGCCGGACAAACTGGGGTCCCAAAGCACGATACCATTACACTGCCACCTACAGGAAGAATCAGATAAACACAAAAACCGCATCAGCCCGGTTCAATCACTCTGAGCTCCTCGTTTTCTTCAGTGGAGGTTATGGCTGCACCTCTCAGTGGAGGTTATGGCTGCACCTCTCAGTGGAGGTTATGGCTGCACCTCTCAGTGGAGGTTATGGCTGCTCCTCTCAGTGGAGGATATGGCTGCTCCTCTCAGTGGAGGATATGGCTGCTCCTCTCAGTGGAGGTTATGGCTGCACCTCTCAGTGGAGGTTATGGCTGCACCTCTCAGTGGAGGATATGGCTGCACCTCTCAGTGGAGGTTATGGCTGCACCTCTCAGTGGAGGTTATGGCTGCACCTCTCAGTGGAGGTTATGGCTGCACCTCTTAGTGGAGGTTATGGCTGCTCCTCTCAGTGGAGGTTATGGCTGCTCCTCTCAGTGGAGGTTATGGCTGCACCTCTCAGTGGAGGTTATGGCTGCACCTCTCAGTGGAGGTTATGGCTGCACCTCTCAGTGGAGGATGTGGCTGCACCTCTCAGTGGAGGTTATGGCTGCACCTCTCAGTGGAGGTTATGGCTGCACCTCTCAGTGGAGGTTATGGCTGCACCTCTCAGTGGAGGTTATGGCTGCTCCTCTCAGTGGAGGATATGGCTGCACCTCTCAGTGGAGGTTATGGCTGCACCTCTCAGTGGAGGTTATGGCTGCACCTCTCAGTGGAGGTTATGGCTGCACCTCTCAGTGGAGGTTATGGCTGCACCTCTCAGTGGAGGTTATGGCTGCTCCTCTCAGTGGAGGTTATGGCTGCTCCTCTCAGTGGAGGATATGGCTGCTCCTCTCAGTGGAGGTTATGGCTGCTCCTCTCAGTGGAGGATATGGCTGCTCCTCTCAGTGGAGGATATGGCTGCTCCTCTCAGTGGAGGATATGGCTGCTCCTCTCAGTGGAGGATATGGCTGCTCCTCTCAGTGGAGGTTATGGCTGCTCCTCTCAGTGGAGGATATGGCTGCTCCTCTCAGTGGAGGATATGGCTGCTCCTCTCAGTGGAGGTTATGGCTGCACCTCTCAGTGGAGGTTATGGCTGCACCTCTCAGTGGAGGTTATGGCTGCACCTCTCAGTGGAGGTTATGGCTGCTCCTCTCAGTGGAGGTTATGGCTGCTCCTCTCAGTGGAGGATATGGCTGCTCCTCTCAGTGGAGGATATGGCTGCTCCTCTCAGTGGAGGATATGGCTGCTCCTCTCAGCGGAGGATATGGCTGCACCTCTCAGTGGAGGATATGGCTGCACCTCTCAGTGGAGGATATGGCTGCACCTCGTAGTGGAGGTTATGGCTGCACCTCTCAGTGGAGGATATGGCTGCACCTCTCAGTGGAGGATATGGCTGCTCCTCTCAGTGGAGGATATGGCTGCTCCTCTCAGTGGAGGATATGGCTGCTCCTCTCAGTGGAGGATATGGCTGCTCCTCTCAGTGGAGGATATGGCTGCTCCTCTCAGTGGAGGATATGGCTGCACCTCTCAGCGGAGGATATGGCTGCACCTCTCAGCGGAGGATATGGCTGCACCTCGTAGTGGAGGTTATGGCTGCACCTCTCAGTGGAGGATATGGCTGCACCTCTCAGTGGAGGTTATGGCTGCACCTCTCAGTGGAGGTTATGGCTGCACCTCTCAGTGGAGGATATGGCTGCACCTCTCAGCGGAGGATATGGCTGCACCTCTCAGCGGAGGATATGGCTGCACCTCTCAGTGGAGGTTATGGCTGCACCTCGTAGTGGAGGTTATGGCTGCACCTCTCAGTGGAGGTTATGGCTGCACCTCTCAGTGGAGGTTATGGCTGCACCTCTCAGTGGAGGATATGGCTGCACCTCTCAGTGGAGGATATGGCTGCACCCCATAGAGGAGGTTATGGCTGCTCCTCTCAGTGGAGGATTGGCCAAACTTTGAAAACGTGGAGCTCTCCTGGAATGTGGCCCTCACGGCACTGGGCTCTGCATTGTGGCCCTTTTCAGACCCGAGGGTACTTTGTTGGCTGCTCTGTCTGATGTTGAGTCTCTAACGTCCCTTCTGTAATTGTTTGCAGACTTAGAGGCCAATTCAGCTGCTAATAATGCGGAATGTCCCGGATTAAACCTCCTGACCAGCTCTGTGTACCTCCCCAGCATCCACCAGCCTTGTTCCCGCTTTAGGACTTTGTTAAAAAGTGGGCTGTCCCCTCTGTGGATCCGGCAGTATCTCAGTCTAACAAAGCATTTACCATTCCTGGTGGGGGACTCGCCTATCTTTTAAGGACCCCACTGACCAGTGATTAGAGAGGCCCTTCCTAGAGGAGCCTTCCATTCCAACCTGTCTTGTTCATGACCTTACTGACTGGTCAATGTCACTAGATTCGGATCAGGTCACTATGGCAGTGGATCCTTTCCAGTGGATCCATAGAGCATTTGGAAGTCAGGTTTGTGTAGCCTTGAACCAGTATGGATGGATTTTACATGGATTCCCTTTTCTACATACACTGGCCTCCCTGGCCTACAACCCTCAGACTCTACCCTAAGCCTTGACCCCCCCCCTCCTCCAATCACTTGAGTCACCCACTGAATGATCAAAGCCGTCTTTCTAAACTCACATCCTTTAATATAATGTTTATTGATTTGCGAAATAAACAATTGGAAATCCAATCTCCAAGGAGGGTCTTAGAAACCCTCCACAGAGTCCGTGTCCTGTGAAATCCTAGGACCATTACATGACGGAGGCCAGATATACAATACAGAGTCCAGGGCCTCCTAAGGAAACACACACTGTCTATCAGGAACCCAGCGGAAACACACATTGTCTATCAGGAACCCAGCGGAAACACACATTGTCTATCAGGAACCCAGCGGAAACACACATTGTCTATCAGGAACCCAGCGGAAACACGCATTGTCTATCAGGAACCCAGCGGAAACACGCATTGTCTATCAGGAACCCAGCGGAAACACACATTGTCTATCAGGAACCCAGCGGAAACACACATTGTGTATCAGGAACCCAGCGGAAACACACACTGTCTATCAGGAACCCAGCGGAAACACACACTGTCTATCAGGAACCCAGCGGAAACACACATTGTCTATCAGGAACCCAGCGGAAACACACATTGTCTATCAGGAACCCAGCGGAAACACACACTGTCTATCAGGAACCCAGCGGAAACACACACTGTCTATCAGGAACCCAGCGGAAACGCACATTGTCTATCAGGAACCCAGCGGAAACACACATTGTCTATCAGGAACCCAGCGGAAACACACACTGTCTATCAGGAACCCAGCGGAAACGCACATTGTCTATCAGGAACCCAGCGGAAACACACATTGTCTATCAGGAACCCAGCGGAAACACACACTGTCTATCAGGAACCCAGCGGAAACACACATTGTCTATGGGGAACCCAGCGGAAACACACACTGTCTATCAGGAACCCAGCGGAAACACACACTGTCTATCAGGAACCCAGCGGAAACACACATTGTCTATCAGGAACCCAGCGGAAACACACACTGTCTATCAGGAACCCAGCGGAAACGCACATTGTCTATCAGGAACCCAGCGGAAACACACACTGTCTATCAGGAACCCAGCGGAAACACACATTGTCTATCAGGAACCCAGCGGAAACACACATTGTCTATGGGGAACCCAGCGGAAACACACGCTGTCTATCAGGAACCCAGCGGAAACACACACTGTCTATCAGGAACCCAGCGGAAACACACATTGTGTATCAGGAACCCAGCGGAAACACACATTGTCTATCAGGAACCCAGCGGAAACACACATTGTCTATGGGGAACCCAGCGGAAACACACACTGTCTATCAGGAACCCAGCGGAAACACACGCTGTCTATCAGGAACCCAGCGGAAACACACATTGTCTATCAGGAACCCAGCGGAAACACACACTGTCTATCAGGAACCCAGCGGAAACACACACTGTCTATCAGGAACCCAGCGGAAACACACGCTGTCTATCAGGAACCCAGCGGAAACACACATTGTCTATCAGGAACCCAGCGGAAACACACACTGTCTATCAGGAACCCAGCGGAAACACACACTGTCTATCAGGAACCCAGCGGAAACACACGCTGTCTATCAGGAACACAGCGGAAACACACATTGTCTATCAGGAACACAGCGGAAACACACATTGTCTATCAGGAACCCAGCGGAAACACACATTGTCTATCAGGAACCCAGCGGAAACACACATTGTCTATCAGGAACCCAGCAGAAACACACACTGTCTATCAGGAACCCAGCGGAAACACACACTGTCTATCAGGAACCCAGCGGAAACACACACTGTCTATCAGGAACCCAGCGGAAACACACATTGTCTATCAGGAACCCAGCGGAAACACACATTGTCTATGGGGAACCCAGCGGAAACACACACTGTCTATCAGGAACCCAGCGGAAACACACGCTGTCTATCAGGAACCCAGCGGAAACACACGCTGTCTATCAGGAACCCAGCGGAAACACACACTGTCTATCAGGAACCCAGCGGAAACACACATTGTGTATCAGGAACCCAGCGGAAACACACATTGTCTATCAGGAACCCAGCGGAAACACACATTGTCTATGGGGAACCCAGCGGAAACACACATTGTCTATGGGGAACCCAGCGGAAACACACGCTGTCTATCAGGAACCCAGCGGAAACACACACTGTCTATCAGGAACCCAGCGGAAACACACATTGTGTATCAGGAACCCAGCGGAAACACACACTGTCTATCAGGAACCCAGCGGAAACACACACTGTCTATCAGGAACCCAGCGGAAACACACACTGTCTATGGGGAACCCAGCGGAAAAGCACACTGTCTATGGGGAACCCAGCGGAAACACACATTGTCTATGGGGAACACAGCGGAAACACACACTGTCTATCAGGAACCCAGCGGAAACACACACTGTCTATCAGGAACCCAGCGGAAACGCACATTGTCTATCAGGAACCCAGCGGAAAAGCACACTGTCTATGGGGAACCCAGCGGAAACACACATTGTCTATGGGGAACACAGCGGAAACACACACTGTCTATCAGGAACCCAGCGGAAACACACACTGTCTATCAGGAACCCAGCGGAAAAGCACACTGTCTATGGGGAACCCAGCGGAAACACACACTGTCTATGGGGAACACAGCGGAAACACACACTGTCTATCAGGAACCCAGCGGAAAAGCACATTGTCTATCGGGAACCCAGCGGAAACACACATTGTCTATGGGGAACCCAGCGGAAACACACATTGTCTATCAGGAACCCAGCGGAAACACACACTGTCTATCAGGAACCCAGCGGAAACACACATTGTCTATCAGGAACCCAGCGGAAAAGCACATTGTCTATCGGGAACACAGCGGAAACACACATTGTCTATGGGGAACCCAGCGGGGTTCTATCTGTAGGAGAGATTTGGTCCAAGGACCGCTATACTTTTTTTTTTCTAGGTTGTTCGGAGATCCTCCAGTAGGATATGTACGCTGGTGAAGCGGTAGAGTTTTGCATCCTTAAAAGTATTGACCTCGGCACTGCGACCTCTAACGAGTAAAAAGCACACTAGGTGCTCCTGCTGGACCGGCACCTAGACCCCGGTACCTGGCAGGTTTGGGTTACACCTTCTATATCCCCTGTGTGCTCTCCCTTTTACAGTGAGTTGCTTTTTTTTTGTTGCCCCTCTGGACCTTTCTCAGGTGTTTTTGCCCTCACAGAGCCGCCCCTTGTACTGAAGTTACTCCAATATGAAGGGCCTCTGTAAGAACAGAACCTTCTCTATTCCATGACTCCCCCTACACTCTGCCTGCGCCCTCCTTTTCTTACACCCCATAGGGAAGTACCCTGGAAGTCGGTCCTGGTCTCCCTGGGATTTCTAGTTCACCTTCCATGGGAATGTCATTCTCTCTGTACTGCCTTAGGTCACACTTGGCGTACGTCTGATGGATGGGGCCAGGACTGCCATCTTTGGTGGCCTTCCATTTCTTACCTTACCAATGACCCCTCCTCCGTCTCTCTATGGCTCAGTGGTAATTTATCTTTATTTAGGTCTTTATCCTTATGGGGATCGAGGCCCCCCTTTCCTACCTGCACCCATTCCTCTGGAGGTCGGGGGTTCCTGGCTTCTTTACAGCATCTGACATCGATCGGTTCTTCTCAAGGGTCACCACCCGATCTTCTCTTCACACTTTTCTATTTTTATAAATTCTTTATTTAAGGGAAGGGACCATGGCAGATATTGAAGAGTACAGAATGACGAATGCTAACAGCCGGGGGTATCCTAGTGATGTAAGCAAATGACTCCATTACATCACAGTGACTCAGGAACAGAAGTCTGAAATGCGTTGAACCATTCTATATTGTGAGTTCACTATCGCCGTTCCCATGACTTTCATAAGTATTTCAAAATGTGGAAACTGTTTCTATCAGGGATTGAGAAAAAGGAATGGGGGGGGGGGGGTAGAGGAGAAAGAACAAGGGGAAAAAAAGGCAGAGGGAGAGGAAGGAAGGGATGGTAGGAAGGGGTAGAGGATCCCCATCCTCACCTAACCACCCACCAGAGACCCGAGCAACAGGAAAAGAATCTGAGGTCTGGAAGTCACCATGGTCAGGTCAGAGTGGAGTCGTCCTTATAGAAGAAGTAAGGGGTCGGGGTCTTCCAATGTTTCTCACTCTGTTGACATCGTAAGATCTTCCACTTACAGTGACATTTGTTTGGCTGGACCTTCCATAGAGCTGGGGGATGGGTGCCTTTGCAGGGGATTTGGTTTATTATGGAGCAAAGATGGAATCCGATTCCTTCCAAGAGGCGCAGCGGCTGGGACTTTCATTGTTTGACCTCTTCACATTTTTAAAACCATTTCTTGACAGTTGGTCCATTGATCCTCCTCCTTCCTGTGGGCCTCTTGCTGCAGTTTTGGCTGCCCTCAGTTTATTGCTTGGGGACATCCCATGATCTAGAAATCCACTCCTGGGTTATGTACAGTATGATGAAGATGATAGGAGTACAATAGAAGATGATAGGAGTACAATAGAAGATGATAGGAGTACAGTATGATGAAGATGATAGGAGTACAATAGAAGATGATAGGAGTACAATAGAAGATGATAGGAGTACAATAGAAGATGATGGGAGTACAGTATGATGAAGATGATGAGAGTACAGTATGATGAAGATGATAGGAGTACAGTATGATGAAGATGATAGGAGTACAGTATGATGAAGATGATAGGAGTACAGTATGATGAAGATGATAGGAGTACAGTATGATGAAGATGATAGGAGTACAGTATGATGAAGATGATAGGAGTACAGTATGATGAAGATGATGGGAGTACAATATGATGAAGATGATGGGAGTACAGTATGATGAAGATGATAGGAGTACAGTATGATGAAGATGATAGGAGTACAGTATGATGAAGATGATAGGAGTACAATATGATGAAGATGATAGGAGTACAATAGAAGATGATAGGAGTACAGTATGATGAAGATGATAGGAGTACAATAGAAGATGATAGGAGTACAGTATGATGAAGATGATAGGAGTACAATAGAAGATGATAGGAGTACAGTATGATGAAGATGATAGGAGTACGGTATGATGAAGATGATAGGAGTACAATAGAAGATGATAGGAGTACAGTATGATGAAGATGATAGGAGTACAGTATGATGAAGATGATGAGAGTACAGTATGATGAAGATGATAGGAGTACAATATGATGAAGATGATGGAAGTACAATATGATGAAGATGATGGGAGTACAGTATGATGAAGATGATGGGAGTACAGTATGATGAAGATGATAGGAGTACAGTATGATGAAGATGATAGGAGTACAATATGATGAAGATGATAGGAGTACAATAGAAGATGATAGGAGTACAGTATGATGAAGATGATAGGAGTACAATAGAAGATGATAGGAGTACAGTATGATGAAGATGATAGGAGTACGGTATGATGAAGATGATGGGAGTACAGTATGATGAAGATGATGGGAGTACAGTATGATGAAGATGATAGGAGTACGGTATGATGAAGATGATAGGAGTACAATAGAAGATGATAGGAGTACAGTATGATGAAGATGATAGGAGTACGGTATGATGAAGATGATAGGAGTACAATAGAAGATGATAGGAGTACAATATGATGAAGATGATAGGAGTACAATAGAAGATGATAGGAGTACAGTATGATGAAGATGATAGGAGCACAGTATGATGAAGATGATAGGAGTACAGTATGATGAAGATGATAGGAGTACAATAGAAGATGATGGGAGTACAGTATGATGAAGATGATGGGAGTACAATAGAAGATGATAGGAGTACAATAGAAGATGATGGGAGTACAGTATGATGAAGATGATAGGAGTACAATAGAAGATGATAGGAGTACAGTATGATGAAGATGATAGGAGTACAATAGAAGATGATGGGAGTACAGTATGATGAAGATGATAGGAGTACAGTATGATGAAGATGATGAGAGTACAGTATGATGAAGATGATAGGAGTACAATATGATGAAGATGATGGAAGTACAATATGATGAAGATGATGGGAGTACAGTATGATGAAGATGATGGGAGTACAGTATGATGAAGATGATAGGAGTACAGTATGATAAGGATGATGGGAGTACAATAGAAGATGATAGGAATACAATAGAAGATGATGGGAGTACAGTATGATGAAGATGATAGGAGTACAGTATGATGAAGATGATAGGAGTACAGTATGATGAAGATGATAGGAGTACAATAGAAGATGATGGGAGTACAGTATGATGAAGATGATGGGAGTACAGTATGATGAAGATGATAGGAGTACAATAGAAGATGATAGGAGTACAATAGAAGATGATGGGAGTACAGTATGATGAAGATGATGAGAGTACAGTATGATGAAGATGATAGGAGTACAGTATGATGAAGATGATAGGAGTACAGTATGATGAAGATGATAGGAGTACAGTATGATGAAGATGATAGGAGTACAGTATGATGAAGATGATAGGAGTACAATATGATGAAGATGATGGGAGTACAGTATGATGAAGATGATAGGAGTACAGTATGATGAAGATGATAGGAGTACAGTATGATGAAGATGATAGGAGTACAGTATGATGAAGATGATAGGAGTACAGTATGATGAAGATGATAGGAGTACAGTATGATGAAGACGATAGGAGTACAGTATGATGAAGATGATGAGAGTACAGTATGATGAAGATGATAGGAGTACAATATGATGAAGATGATGGAAGTACAATATGATGAAGATGATAGGAGTACAGTATGATGAAGATGATAGGAGTACGGTATGATGAAGATGATAGGAGTACAGTATGATGAAGACGATAGGAGTACAGTATGATGAAGATGATAGGAGTACAGTATGATGAAGATGATAGGAGTACAGTATGATGAAGATGATGGGAGTACAATAGAAGATGATGGGAGTACAGTATGATGAAGATGATAGGAGTACAGTATGATGAAGATGATAGGAGTACAATAGAAGATGATAGGAGTACAGTATGATGAAGATGATAGGAGTACAGTATGATGAAGATGATAGGAGTACAGTATGATGAAGACGATAGGAGTACAGTATGATGAAGATGATAGGAGTACGGTATGATGAAGATGATAGGAGTACAGTATGATGAAGATGATAGGAGTACAGTATGATGAAGATGATAGGAGTACAGTATGATGAAGATGATAGGAGTACAATAGAAGATGATAGGAGTACAGTATGATGAAGATGATGGGAGTACAGTATGATGAAGATGATAGGAGTACAGTATGATGAAGATGATAGGAGTACAATAGAAGATGATAGGAGTACAGTATGATGAAGATGATAGGAGTACAATATGATGAAGATGATGGAAGTACAATATGATGAAGATGATGGGAGTACAGTATGATGAAGATGATGGGAGTACAGTATGATGAAGATGATAGGAGTACAGTATGATAAGGATGATGGGAGTACAATAGAAGATGATAGGAATACAATAGAAGATGATGGGAGTACAGTATGATGAAGATGATAGGAGTACAGTATGATGAAGATGATAGGAGTACAGTATGATGAAGATGATAGGAGTACAGTATGATGAAGATGATAGGAGTACAATAGAAGATGATGGGAGTACAGTATGATGAAGACGATAGGAGTACAGTATGATGAAGACGATAGGAGTACAGTATGATGAAGATGATGGGAGTACAGTATGATGAAGATGATAGGAGTACAGTATGATGAAGATGATAGGAGTACAATAGAAGATGATGGGAGTACAGTATGATGAAGACGATAGGAGTACAGTATGATGAAGACGATAGGAGTACAGTATGATGAAGATGATAGGAGTACAGTATGATGAAGATGATGGGAGTACAGTATGATGAAGATGATGGGAGTACAGTATGATGAAGATGATAGGAGTACAATAGAAGATGATAGGAGTACAATAGAAGATGATGGGAGTACAGTATGATGAAGATGATGAGAGTACAGTATGATGAAGATAGGAGTACAATAGAAGATGATGGGAGTACAGTATGATGAAGATGATGGGAGTACAGTATGATGAAGATGATAGGAGTACAGTATGATGAAGATGATAGGAGTACAGTATGATGAAGATAGGAGTACAGTATGATGAAGATGATAGGAGTACAGTATGATGAAGATAGGAGTACAATAGAAGATGATGGGAGTACAGTATGATGAAGATGATGGGAGTACAGTATGATGAAGATGATAGGAGTACAGTATGATGAAGATGATAGGAGTACAGTATGATGAAGATAGGAGTACAGTATGATGAAGATGATAGGAGTACAATATGATGAAGATGATGGGAGTACAGTATGATGAAGATGATAGGAGTACAGTATGATGAAGATGATAGGAGTACAGTATGATGAAGATGATAGGAGTACAGTATGATGAAGATGATAGGAGTACAATATGATGAAGATGATAGGAGTACAGTATGATGAAGATGATAGGAGTACAGTATGATGAAGACGATAGGAGTACAGTATGATGAAGATGATAGGAGTACAGTATGATGAAGATGATAGGAGTACGGTATGATGAAGATGATAGGAGTACAGTATGATGAAGATGATAGGAGTACAGTATGATGAAGATGATGGGAGTACAATAGAAGATGATGGGAGTACAGTATGATGAAGATGATAGGAGTACAGTATGATGAAGATGATAGGAGCACAGTATGATGAAGATGATAGGAGTACAGTATGATGAAGATGATAGGAGTACAATAGAAGATGATGGGAGTACAGTATGATGAAGATGATAGGAGTACGGTATGATGAAGATGATAGGAGTACAGTATGATGAAGATGATAGGAGTACAGTATGATGAAGATGATAGGAGTACAATAGAAGATGATAGGAGTACAGTATGATGAAGATGATGGGAGTACAGTATGATGAAGATGATAGGAGTACAGTATGATGAAGATGATAGGAGTACAGTATGATGAAGATGATAGGAGTACAGTATGATGAAGACGATAGGAGTACAGTATGATGAAGATGATAGGAGTACAGTATGATGAAGATGATGGGAGTACAGTATGATGAAGATGATAGGAGTACAGTATGATGAAGATGATAGGAGTACAATAGAAGATGATAGGAGTACAGTATGATGAAGATGATAGGAGTACAATATGATGAAGATGATAGGAGTACAATATGATGAAGATGATAGGAGTACGGTATGATGAAGATGATAGGAGTACAGTATGATGAAGATGATAGGAGTACGGTATGATGAAGATGATAGGAGTACAGTATGATGAAGATGATAGGAGTACAGTATGATGAAGATGATAGGAGTACAGTATGATGAAGATGATAGGAGTACAATAGAAGATGATAGGAGTACAGTATGATGAAGATGATAGGAGTACAGTATGATGAAGATGATGGGAGTACAATATGATGAAGATGATAGGAGTACAGTATGATGAAGATGATGGGAGTACGGTATGATGAAGATGATAGGAGTACAGTATGATGAAGATGATGGGAGTACAGTATGATGAAGATGATAGGAGTACAGTATGATGAAGATGATAGGAGTACAGTATGATGAAGACGATAGGAGTACAGTATGATGAAGATGATAGGAGTACAGTATGATGAAGATGATGGGAGTACAGTATGATGAAGATGATAGGAGTACAGTATGATGAAGATGATAGGAGTACAGTATGATGAAGATGATAGGAGTACAGTATGATGAAGATGATAGGAGTACAGTATGATGAAGACGATAGGAGTACAGTATGATGAAGACGATAGGAGTACAGTATGATGAAGATGATAGGAGTACAGTATGATGAAGATGATGGGAGTACAGTATGATGAAGATGATAGGAGTACAGTATGATGAAGATGATAGGAGTACAATAGAAGATGATAGGAGTACAGTATGATGAAGATGATAGGAGTACAGTATGATGAAGATGATGGGAGTACAATATGATGAAGATGATAGGAGTACAGTATGATGAAGATGATAGGAGTACGGTATGATGAAGATGATAGGAGTACAGTATGATGAAGATGATAGGAGTACAGTATGATGAAGATGATAGGAGTACAGTATGATGAAGATGATAGGAGTACAATAGAAGATGATAGGAGTACAGTATGATGAAGATGATAGGAGTACAGTATGATGAAGATGATAGGAGTACAGTATGATGAAGATGATAGGAGTACAGTATGATGAAGATGATAGGAGTACAATATGATGAAGATGATAGGAGTACAGTATGATGAAGATGATAGGAGTACAGTATGATGAAGACGATAGGAGTACAGTATGATGAAGATGATAGGAGTACAGTATGATGAAGATGATAGGAGTACAATAGAAGATGATAGGAGTACAGTATGATGAAGATGATGGGAGTACAGTATGATGAAGATGATAGGAGTACAGTATGATGAAGATGATAGGAGTACAATAGAAGATGATAGGAGTACAGTATGATGAAGATGATAGGAGTACAGTATGATGAAGATGATGGGAGTACAATATGATGAAGATGATAGGAGTACAGTATGATGAAGATGATAGGAGTACGGTATGATGAAGATGATAGGAGTACAGTATGATGAAGATGATAGGAGTACAGTATGATGAAGATGATAGGAGTACAGTATGATGAAGATGATAGGAGTACAATAGAAGATGATAGGAGTACAGTATGATGAAGATGATAGGAGTACAGTATGATGAAGATGATAGGAGTACAGTATGATGAAGATGATAGGAGTACAGTATGATGAAGATGATAGGAGTACAGTATGATGAAGATGATGGGAGTACAATATGATGAAGATGATGGGAGTACAGTATGATGAAGACGATAGGAGTACAGTATAAGTTCCGGGTGCGTCCCCTCTCTGCTCCTGACTGCTTGGAGACCCCCCATGGTCTATGACTCCCCTGTCCTGTAGAATGAAGATGGTACGAATCAGGGCTGTGGAGTCGGAGTCGAGGAATCGGAGTCGGGGGAAATTTTGGGTACCTGGAGTCGGCAAACAATGCACCGACTCCGACTCCTACTAAATTTAGATTGGAATTTTAAAAAAAAGCAAGTTTAAATGTCCCAATTCACAAAAAGTTCTAATGAAGGACTTAGTATAAGGAAACTTATAATTGCGGAGGCCAAATGTAAAGGAAGAACTACAGAAAGTTGTGAAAGGACGTTTTGTCTTCCTTACAATGGATGCCGGCACAATGTCAGAGTCCATTATTTTGCTATTAATGTTCGATTTTTGGATGAAAATAAAACAAAAACAAGGACCCTCAGATTTAAGGACACTCGGGCACTGATATCACACCAGTGATTACCTTCAGAAGTCAGTGGAGGGGTTCTAGAAGATTCTATGTGCGGTGACAGAGAACGCTTCTAACATGTGGGGCACAATTGGGAAGATGAACGCAGATGAAGAAGATAACAAACAGATATTAGAGTTAGAGGAAGTTTTTAACAACCCCCTATTTCCCCCTGGACTAAATATCAAAGCCTTCCATTGGTGGCTTAACAAGGGCCTATTTGGCATTGGACAATTCTTTAACTCCATGGGGCCCCTTTCTTTCCCACACTGAGTCAATTTCCTCAAAATGCCCCTCACTGAGAGATATCGCCACCCCCAGAGATCACATTTCCCCCACTCCATATGGGACCATAAACCCGACCCTCCACAAATCACTCTTTATGAACTCTGGAGCTCGGAAGCCAGGGACCCCAGGGGAGGGATTTCCCTCATCTACTCAATACTATCCAACAGCGATGTCCTGCATATGGGCTAGCCTGGGAGAGGGACCTGGAAATGGAGAGGGACCTGGAAATGGACTGGGACCTGGAAATGGAGAGGGACCTGGAAATGGAGTGGGACCTGGAAATGGAGTAGGACCTGGAAATGGAGTGGGACCTGGAAATGGAGTAGGACTTGGAAATGGAGTGGGACCTGGAAATGGAGTGGGACCTGGAAATGGAGTGGGACCTGGAAATGGAGTAGGACTTGGAAATGGAGTGGGACCTGGAAATGGAGTGGGACCTGGAAATGGAGTGGGACCTGGAAATGGAGTGGGACCTGGAAATGGAGTGGGACCTGGAAATGGAGAGGGACCTGGAAATGGAGTGGGACCTGGAAATGGAGTGGGACCTGGAAATGGAGAGGGACCTGGAAATGGAGTGGGACCTGGAAATGGAGTGGGACCTGGAAATGGAGTGGGACCTGGAAATGGAGTGGGACCTGGAAATGGAGTGGGACCTGGAAATGGAGTGGGACCTGGAAATGGAGAGGGACTTGGAAATGGAGTGGGACCTGGAAATGGAGTGGGACCTGGAAATGGAGTGGGACCTGGAAATGGAGTAGGACTTGGACAACTGGGGTTTTCTCCTTCAACGCTCCTTTACAGGTATACTGAATGTTTCTCTCATTGAAGCTAATGTTAAATTGCTCACCAGATGGTACCTGGTCCCTACCAGCATTGCGGCCATGTTTCCAAACGCCTCTCCACAGTGCGGTTCATCTGGTGACCACTTGCACACTTGGTGGGCCTGCCCCAAGATTAGGCTATTCTGGAATAAATGATTCCAGATCATTTGTAAAGTACTGGGATCACCCCATCACTCAGTCCCCACAAATTGCACTTCTCAACGTCAAGGTCCCTAAACTCTCTAAACCTGCTCAGAAACTCCTCCATTTTCTGCTCCTGGGAGCCAAACTCACCATAGCATGGAAAACACCCAGAGTGTCCATCGGGGAAACCAAACTTAAGATCTCCTGGATCATATCGCAGGAAAAACTCTCTGCTATGATCAATAATAATAATGTGGTTAAATTTGAGACCATCTGGGAAGCCTGGGCTAAATATGTACAGATTTCCATTTCATCTGGCCGCCAGAGCCTCTTTCTTTTTCCTCTTTTCTCTCCTTATTTCACCTAACCTCCTGAGCCTCCTAGGCTCTTATTCCCTTCTACCCCTTCCAGTTTATCCTACCTACCCCCCCCCCACCCTTCTTTGCAGCCCTACCACTGTTGGGGGCTTTCTCTGGAAGGGGAATGTGCTGGACCCTTATGTCTCGCCACCCATTGGGGGCATTGTGTCCCCTCATACTTCCCCTCCTGAGATACCTCCGCTTTACCTCAT
Source organism: Pelophylax lessonae (assembly GCF_965119305.1). Lineage (NCBI taxonomy): Eukaryota > Metazoa > Chordata > Amphibia > Anura > Ranidae > Pelophylax > Pelophylax lessonae. The sequence continues at coordinate 112,721 of NW_028120073.1, read as the reverse complement.
TGTATATTGAAAAATGAAATCTTGTTGGTTGAAGAAGCCATCCTTGTTTATCCAGAGATCGTTAGTGATGTGGCCAGAATAGTTACTGCAATGCCACCACCCAATCAGTGTCCAAAGATTAATACAGAGGAGTCGGAACATTTATCTACCGACTCCACAGCCCTGCTAGGAATACAGTACAGGGCACCGGTCTCTGATCTCCTTACTGACTGCTTGGAGACCCCCCATGGTCTATGACTCCCCTTCCTGTAGAATGAAGAGGATAGGAGTACAGTATAAGTTCTGGGTGCGTCCCCTTCCTGTAGAATGAAGATGGTAGGAATACAGTATAAGTTCTGGGTGCGTCCCCTTCCTGTAGAATGAAGATGGTAGGAATACAGTATAAGTTCTGGGTGCGTCCCCTTCCTGTAGAATGAAGATGATAGGAATACAGTACAGGGCACAGGTCTCTCCTTTCTGATCTCCTTACTGACTGCTAAAATAACTGAAGCCTCACAAAATGGTCGGGGTTTTAGGGCGGCACACATGGGTGGGCAGTCCCAGCAAAGCTTTTGCCAGTGTCCAATCACCTGAGGGCAGCGGCGTATAACCCGGGGTCTATGAATATCTAGCCGGTGTCTTGTACTGAATTACCAGGTCAGAATTCCTCTGGTCATCACACATGGGCGGGGTGTATGTCTGCACAGTATTCTCCTCTCAGTTGTTGTCCTCTTCCTCCAGTGACTGTCAGACCCGGGAGATCTCCTGGTTGGCTGAACAGGCCTCTCAGCGCTATTACCAGAGCAGCGGCCTGCGGCCAAGACTCACCCTGAAGAAAGAAGGAGCTTTGCTGGACCCTCAGGACCTCATTCTCTACGTCCTTCAGAGCAACGAGGAGGTAAATCTCTTCACCTTCCTTCTGCCAGGTGGGCAATAGATAGAAGAAGTCCTCATAGATGGTTTGTATTTCAGGTTCTGGCCGAGGTCACTTCCTGGGATCTTCCACCACTGACCGATCGATACAAGAAGGCATGCCAGAGTCTTGGTGTCAGTAAGTGTTCATCGTTATAGACCGTTCCTCCAGGATGTTCTGGGGTCCATTATGTTCCTCCAGGATGTTCTGGGGTCCATTATGTTCCTCCAGGAGGTTCTGGGGTCCATTATGTTCCTCCAGGATGTTCTGGGGTCCATTATGTTCCTCCAGGAGGTTCTGGGGTCCATTATGTTCCTCCAGGATGTTCTGGGGTCCATTATGTTCCTCCAGGAGGTTCTGGGGTCCATTATGTTCCTCCAGGATGTTCTGGGGTCCATTATGTTCCTCCAGGATGTTCTGGGGTCCATTATGTTCCTCCAGGAGGTTCTGGGGTCCATTATGTTCCTCCAGGATGTTCTGGGGTCCATTATGTTCCTCCAGGAGGTTCTGGGGTCCATTATGTTCCTCCAGGATGTTCTGGGGTCCATTATGTTCCACCTGGATGTTCTGGGGTCCATTATGTTCCTCCAGGAGGTTCTGGGGTCCATTATGTTCCTCCAGGAGGTTCTGGGGTCCATTATGTTCCTCCAGGAGGTTCTGGGGTCCATTATGTTCCTCCAGGATGTTCTGGGGTCCATTATGTTCCACCTGGATGTTCTGGGGTCCATTATGATCCACCAGGATGTTCTGGGGTCCATTATGTTCCTCCAGGATGTTCTGGGGTCCATTATGTTCCTCCAGGATGTTCTGGGGTCCATTATGTTCCTCCAGGATGTTCTGGGGTCCATTATGTTCCACCAGGAGGTTCTGGGGTCCATTATGTTCCTCAAGGATGTTCTGGGGTTCATTATCATTCACCAGGATGTTCTGGGGTCCATTATGTTCCTCCAGGAGGTTCTGGGGTCCATTATGATCCACCAGGATCTTTTGGGGTCCATTATGATCCACCAGGAGGTTCTGGGCTCCATTATGTTCCACCAGGATGTTCTGGGCTCCATTATGTTCCACCAGGATGTTCTGGGGTCCATTATGTTCCTCCAGGATGTTCTGGGGTCCATTATGTTCCTCCAGGAGGTTCTGGGGTCCATTATGATCCACCAGGAGGTTCTGGGCTCCATTATGATCCACCAGGATCTTTTGGGGTCCATTATGTTCCTCCAGGAGGTTCTGGGGTCCATTATGATCCACCAGGATGTTCTGGGGTCCATTATGATCCACCAGTATGTTCTGGGGTCCATTATGATCCACCAAGATGTTTTGGGGTCCATTATGTTCCTCCAGGAGGTTCTGGGGTCCAGTATGATCCACCAGGAGGTTCTGGGCTCCATTATGTTCCTCCAGGAGGTTCTGGGGTCCATTATGATCCACCAAGATGTTTTGGGGTCCATTATGTTCCTCCAGGATGTTCTGGGGTCCATTATGATCCACCAGGATGTTCTGGGGTCCATTATGATCCACCAGGATGTTCTGGGGTCCATTATGATCCACCAGGAGGTTCTGGGCTCCATTATGTTCCACCAGGAGGTTCTGGGCTCCATTATGTTCCACCAGGATGTTCTGGGGTCCATTATGTTCCTCCAGGAGGTTCTGGGGTCCATTATGATCCACCAGGAGGTTCTGGGCTCCATTATGTTCCTCCAGGAGGTTCTGGGGTCCATTATGATCCACCAAGATGTTTTGGGGTCCATTATGTTCCTCCAGGATGTTCTGGGGTCCATTATGATCCACCAGGATGTTCTGGGGTCCATTATGATCCACCAGGATGTTCTGGGGTCCATTATGTTCCACCAGGAGGTTCTGGGCTCCATTATGTTCCACCAGGAGGTTCTGGGCTCCATTATGATCCACCAGGATGTTCTGGGGTCCATTATGTTCCTCCAGGAGGTTCTGGGGTCCATTATGTTCATCCAGGATGTTCTGGGGTCCATTATGTTCCTCCAGGATGTTCTGGGGTTCATTATCATTCACCAGGATGTTCTGGGGTCCATTATGTTCCTCCAGGAGGTTCTGGGGTCCATTATGTTCCTCCAGGAGGTTCTGGGGTCCATTATGATCCACGAGGATCTTTTGGGGTCCATTATGTTCCACCAGGATGTTCTGGGGTCCATTATGTTCCACCAGGATGTTCTGGGGTCCATTATGTTCCTCCAGGATGTTCTGGGGTCCATTATGATCCACCAGGAGGTTCTGGGCTCCATTATGATCCACCAGGATGTTCTGGGGTCCATTATGATCCACCAGGATGTTCTGGGGTCCATTATGATCCACCAGGATGTTCTGGGGTCCATTATGTTCATCCAGGATGTTCTGGGGTCCATTATGTTCCTCCAGGATGTTCTGGGGTCCATTATCATTCACCAGGATGTTCTGGGGTCCATTATGTTCCTCCAGGAGGTTCTGGGGTCCATTATGTTCCTCCAGGATGTTCTGGGGTCCATTATGTTCCTCCAGGATGTTCTGGGGTCCATTATCATTCACCAGGATGTTCTGGGGTCCATTATGTTCCTCCAGGAGGTTCTGGGGTCCATTATGTTCCTCCAGGAGGTTCTGGGGTCCATTCTGATCCTCCAGGATGTTCTGGGGTCCATTATGTTCCTCCAGGATGTTCTGGGGTCCATTATGTTCCTCCAGGAGGTTCTGGGGTCCATTATGTTCCTCCAGGAGGTTCTGGGGTCCATTATGATCCACCAGTAGGTTCTGGGGTCCATTATGTTCCTCCAGGATGTTCTGGGGTCCATTATGTTCCTCCAGGAGGTTCTGGGCTCCATTATGTTCCTCCAGGAGGTTCTGGGGCCCATTATGTTCCTCCAGGATGTTCTGGGGTCCATTATGTTCCTCCAGGATGTTCTGGGGTCCATTATGTTCCTCCAGGAGGTTCTGGGGTCCATTATGTTCCTCCAGGAGGTTCTGGGGTCCATTCTGATCCTCCAGGATGTTCTGGGGTCCATTATGATCCTCCAGGAGGTTCTGGGGTCCATTATGATCCTCCAGGAGGTTCTGGGGTCCATTATGTTCCTCCAGGAGGTTCTGGGGTCCATTATGTTCCTCCAGGATGTTCTGGGGTCCATTATGTTCCTCCAGGAGGTTCTGGGGTCCATTATGTTCCTCCAGGAGGTTCTGGGGTCCATTCTGATCCTCCAGGATGTTCTGGGGTCCATTATGATCCTCCAGGAGGTTCTGGGGTCCATTATGTTCCTCCAGGATGTTCTGGGGTCCATTATGTTTCTCCTGGATGTTCTGGGGTCCATTATGTTCCTCCAGGATGTTCTGGGGTCCATTATGTTCCTCCAGGAGGTTCTGGGGTCCATTATGATCCAGCAGGAGGTTCTGGGGTCCATTATGTTCCTCCAGGAGGTTCTGGGGTCCATTATGATCCACCAGGATGTTCTGGGGTCCATTATGTTCCTCCAGGAGGTTCTGGGGTCCATTATGTTCCTCCAGGATGTTCTGGGGTCCATTATGTTCCTCCAGGAGGTTCTGGGGTCCATTATGTTCCTCCAGGAGGTTCTGGGGTCCATTATGTTCCTCCAGGAGGTTCTGGGGTCCATTATGTTCCTCCAGGAGGTTCTGGGGTCCATTATGTTCCTCCAGGATGTTCTGGGGTCCATTATGATCCACCAGGAGGTTCTGGGGTCCATTATGTTCCTCCAGGAGGTTCTGGGGTCCATTATGTTCCTCCAGGAGGTTCTGGGGTCCATTATGATCCAGCAGGATGTTCTGGGGTCCATTATGTTCCTTCAGGATATTCTGGGGTCCATTATGTTCCTCCAGGATGTTCTGGGGTCCATTATGATCCAGCAGGAGGTTCTGGGGTCCATTATGCTCCTCCAGAAGGTTCTGGGGTCCATTATGCTCCTCCAGGAGGTTCTGGGGTCCATTATGTTCCTCCAGGAGGTTCTGGGGTCCATTATGCTCCTCCAGGAGGTTCTGGGGTCCATTATGCTCCTCCAGGAGGTTCTGGGGTCCATTATGTTCCTCCAGGAGGTTCTGGGGTCCATTATGTTCCTCCAGGAGGTTCTGGGGTCCATTATGTTCCTCCAGGATATTCTGGGGTCCAGTATGTTCCTCCAGGATGTTCTGGGGTCCATTATGTTCCTCCAGGAGGTTCTGGGGTCCATTATGTTCCTCCAGGAGGTTCTGGGGTCCATTATGTTCCTCCAGGAGGTTCTGGGGTCCATTATGTTCCTCCAGGAGGTTCTGGGGTCCATTATGTTCCTCCAGGAGGTTCTGGGGTCCATTATGATCCACCAGGAGGTTCTGGGGTCCATTATGTTCCTCCAGGATATTCTGGGGTCCATTATGTTCCTCCAGGAGGTTCTGGGGTCCATTATGATCCAGCAGGAGGTTCTGGGGTCCATTATGTTCCTCCAGGAGGTTCTGGGGTCCATTATGCTCCTCCAGGAGGTTCTGGGGTCCATTATGTTCCACCAGGAGGTTCTGGGGTCCATTATGTTCCTCCAGGAGGTTCTGGGGTCCATTATGCTCCTCCAGGAGGTTCTGGGGTCCATTATGCTCCTCCAGGAGGTTCTGGGGTCCATTATGTTCCTCCAGGAGGTTCTGGGGTCCATTATGCTCCTCCAGGAGGTTCTGGGGTCCATTATGTTCCTCCAGGAGGTTCTGGGGTCCATTATGCTCCTCCAGGAGGTTCTGGGGTCCATTATGTTCCTCCAGGAGGTTCTGGGGTCCATTATGTTCCTCCAGGATATTCTGGGGTCCAGTATGTTCCTCCAGGAGGTTCTGGGGTCCATTATGTTCCTCCAGGAGGTTCTGGGGTCCAGTATGTTCCTCCAGGAGGTTCTGGGGTCCATTATGTTCCTCCAGGAGGTTCTGGGGTCCATTATGTTCCTCCAGGAGGTTCTGGGGTCCATTATGCTCCTCCAGGAGGTTCTGGGGTCCAGTATGTTCCTCCAGGAGGTTCTGGGGTCCATTATGCTCCTCCAGGAGGTTCTGGGGTCCATTATGATCCTCCAGGAGGTTCTGGGGTCCATTATGATCCACCAGGAGGTTCTGGGGTCCATTCTGATCCCCCAATGTGCTCTCTTACAGAGGAGAACGGTTTGGTACTGAAGGCTCTGGATCTCCAGGAGGTCAGCACTTCCTTGTCTCTCTGCCGCCTGGCCCTGAAGTCGGGGGAGTTGCGCCCCCTGCTGCGTGCCTTGAAATTGCAGTCATCCTTGCGCCAGTTGCACCTGAGTGGGAACATCCTGGGAGATGCAGATATGGAGGAGCTCTCAGCCATGCTCTGTACCATCCCCCACCTCACCCATCTCAACCTGTCCTGTAACCGGCTGACCCAGGAGGGGATCAGAAAGTTGGTGCCGGCAGATGGGGGGAACTTTGAGGTAAGATTCTGGGGTACGTTGGGCCGTTGTCCTCGTCTGATTCTCAGTCAATTGTTTGTCTTCTCTTTTAGAAACTTGAGGAGTTGGATCTCAGCTTGAACCCGCTGGGGGATGGGCTGACACAACCTCTGGCCTCGTTACTTCACCATTGCCCTGTGCTGACCACTATCAGCCTCCGGGGGTGCCAGCTCTCCGCCAAGTTCTTGCAGCAATATCGCCTCCTATTGGCCAACGCCTTCAGAGGTCAGTTCCTGAGATGTACCCAATATATGGCAGAAAGCCGATCGTCTGTACTAATAGAAGAACCCCAATCTAGTCCTTGGAAAGTCCTGAATAAAATCCAGTTATGAAGTCCATTCACTTGGGGCAAGAGGAAATCCGCTTTGTAGAAAGGGAGAGCGCCTCCAAGTGTAAGAGAGAAAATCATTTATAGAAAACTAGGAGCCAATCACATGTAAGAATCTAAAACCGGCTCAAAGCTGAAAGAAGGAGCGGTACTGCGCTTCACCCGAAACGTGCTGCACCTCCCATGGCCGGCGTTCCTTGCCGGCAGTACTAAGGGGATGCCCACCCGATCGATGAGCCAGTTCTAGCTACTTACATGTGAGCGACCCCTTTATAGTTTACTACACTTAGAGGCGCTCTCCCTTCTTCCTGAAATGTACCCTCCTGACTGCACTTCACTTCCACTAGGAGTGCTTTCCTTTTTATAACATCCCCCTGACTCTAATGGAGCCCCCCACCCCTCGTGTCTAGTGGAGCCCCCCACCCCTCGTGTCTAGTGGAGCACCCCCACCCCTTGTGTCTAGTGGAGCCCCTCACCCCTCGTGTCTAGTGGAGCCCCCCACCCCTCGTGTCTAGTGGAGCCCCCCACCCCTCGTGTCTAGTGGAGCCCCCCCACCCCTCGTGTCTAGTGGAGCACCTGCCCCTCGTGTCTAGTGGAGCCCCCCACCCCTCGTGTCTAGTGGAGCCCCCCACCCCTCGTGTCTAGTGGAGCCCCCCGCCCCTCGTGTCTAGTGGAGCCCCCCCACCCCTCGTGTCTAGTGGAGCCCCCACCCCCCCATGTCTAGTGTAGCCCCCGTGTCTAATGGAGCACCCCACCCCTCGTGTCTAGTGGAGCCCCCCACCCCTCGTGTCTAGTGGAGCCCCCCCACCCCTCGTGTCTAGTGGAGCCCCCCCACCCCTCGTGTCTAGTGGAGCCCCCCACCCCTCGTTTCTAGTGGAGCCCCCCATCCCTCGTGTCTAGTGGAGCCCCCCCATCCCTCGTGTCTAGTGGAGCCCCCCCACCCCTAGTGTCTAGTGGAGCCCCCCACCCCTCGTGTCTAGTGGAGCCCCCCCACCCCTCGTGTCTAGTGGAGCCCCCACCGCTCGTGTCTAGTGGAGCCCCCCACCCCTCGTGTCTAGTGGAGCCCCCCACCCCTCGTGTCTAGTGGAGCCCCCCACCCCTCGTGTCTAGTGGAGCCCCCCACCCCTCGTGTCTAGTGGAGCCCCCCCACCCCTCGTGTCTAGTGGAGCCCCCCACCCCTCGTGTCTAGTGGAGCCCCCCCACCCCTCGTGTCTAGTGGAGCCCCCCCACCCCTCGTGTCTAGTGGAGCCCCCCACCCCTCGTGTCTAGTGGAGCCCCCCCACCCCTCGTGTCTAGTGGAGCCCCCCACCCCTCGTGTCTAGTGGAGCCCCCCCACCCCTCGTGTCTAGTGGAGCCCCCCACCCCTCGTGTCTAGTGGAGCCCCCCCACCCCTCGTGTCTAGTGGAGCCCCCCCACCCCTCGTGTCTAGTGGAGCCCCCCACCCCTCGTGTCTAGTGGAGCCCCCCCACCCCTCGTGTCTAGTGGAGCCCCCCCCACCTCTCGTGTCTAGTGGAGCCCCCCCACCCCTCGTGTCTAGTGGAGCCCCCCCACCCCTCGTGTCTAGTGGAGCCCCCACCGCTCGTGTCTAGTGGAGCCCCCCACCCCTCGTGTCTAGTGGAGCCCCCCACCCCTCGTGTCTAGTGGAGCCCCCCACCTCTCGTGTCTAGTGGAGCCCCCCACCCCTCGTGTCTAGTGGAGCCCCCCACCTCTCGTGTTTAGTGGAGCCCCCCACCCCTCGTGTCTAGTGGAGCCCCCCACCCCTCGTGTCTAGTGGAGCACTTGCCGCTTGCTGTACACAGAAGTAATAGATCTGAATTGTAGTTTTAGGGCTCCTCTTTCTCAGGGTGACCTCTCGTGTCTCCGGAACGTTGGTTGTAAATGTTTTTGTTATATCTGAGATCTGAGAATTCCGTGTGCTGAATGCTGGATATTGGCGCTGTGTCCGCGGTTGTGCGCCCTTCCGGAGGTGTGGATGGATTTGTCCATTGTCTGCTTGTCTGTATGAGGATCATGTCCTGAATGTGTCAGTCCTATAGTCTCCTCTGCTTGAGTCTGGTCCCTATAGTCTCCTCTGCTTGAGTCTGGTCCCTATAGTCTCCTCTTCCCAGGTCTGGTCCCTATGGTCTCCTCTTCCCTGGTCCGGTCCCTATAGTCTCCTCTTCCCAAGTCCGGTCCCTATAGTCTCCTCTTCCCAGGTCCGGTCCCTATAGTCTCCTCTTCCCAGGTCTGGTCCCTATGGTCTCCTCTTCCCTGGTCCGGTCCCTATAGTCTCCTCTTCCCAAGTCTGGTCCCTATGGTCTCCTCTTCCCTGGTCCGGTCCCTATAGTCTCCTCTTCCCAAGTCTGGTCCCTATGGTCTCCTCTTCCCAGGTGCGGTCCCTATAGTCTCCTCTTCCCAGGTCCGGTCCCTATGGTCTCCTCTTCCCAGGACCGGTCCCTATAGTCTCCTCTTCTCAGGTGCGGTCCCTAGAGTCTCCTCTTCTCAGGTCCGGTCCCTAGAGTCTCCTCTTCTCAGGTCCGGTCCCTAGAGTCTCCTCTTCTCAGGTCCGGTCCCTATAGTCTCCTCTCTGCAGATCCAGTCCCTAGAGTCTCTTCTCCTCAGGTGCGGTCCCTATAGTCTCCTCTTTTCAGGTCTGGTCCCTATAGTCTCCTCTCCTCAGGTCTGATCCCTATAGTCTCCTCTCCTCAGGTGCGGTCCCTATAGTCTCCTCTCCTCAGGTGCGGTCCCTAGAGTCTCTTCTCCTCTGGTCCGTTCCCTATAGTCTCCTCTCTTCAGATCCAGTCCCTATAGCCTCCTCTTCTCAGGTCCGGTCCCTATAGTCTCCTCTCTTCAGATCCAGTCCCTATAGCCTCCTCTTCTCAGGTCCGGTCCCTATAGTCTCCTCTCTTCAGATCCAGTCCCTATAGCCTCCTCTTCTCAGGTCCGGTCCCTATAGCCTCCTCTTCTCAGGTCTGGTCCCTATAGTCTCCTGTCCTCAGGTCCAGTCCCTATAGTCTCCTCTCTTCAGATCCAGTCCCTATAGCCTCCTCTTCTCAGGTCCGGTCCCTATAGTCTCCTGTCCTCAGGTCTGGTCCCTATAGTCTCCTCTCTTCAGATCCAGTCCCTATAGCCTCCTGTCCTCAGGTCCGGTCCCTATAGTCTCCTCTCTTCAGATCCAGTCCCTATAGCCTCCTCTTCTCAGGTCCGGTCCCTATAGTCTCCTGTCCTCAGGTCCGGTCCCTATAGTCTCCTCTCCTCAGGTCCGGTCCCTATAGTCTCCTCTCTTCAGATCCAGTCCCTATAGCCTCCTCTTCTCAGGTCCGGTCCCTATAGTCTCCTGTCCTCAGGTCCGGTCCCTATAGTCTCCTGTCCTCAGGTCTGGTCCCTATAGCCTCCTCTTCTCAGATCCAGTCCCTATAGCCTCCTCTTCTCAGGTCCGGTCCCTATAGTCTCCTGTCCTCAGGTCCGGTCCCTATAGTCTCCTCTCCTCAGGTCCGGTCCCTATAGTCTCCTCTCTTCAGATCCAGTCCCTATAGCCTCCTCTTCTCAGGTCCGGTCCCTATAGTCTCCTGTCCTCAGGTCCGGTCCCTATAGTCTCCTGTCCTCAGGTCCGGTCCCTATAGTCTCCTGTCCTCAGGTCTGGTCCCTATAGCCTCCTCTTCTCAGATCCAGTCCCTATAGTCTCCTCTCCTCAGGTCCGGTCCCTATAGTCTCCTCTCCTCAGGTCCGGTCCCTATAGTCTCCTCTCCTCAGGTCCGGTCCCTATAGTCTCCTGTCCTCAGGTCTGGTCCCTATAGTCTCCTCTCTTCAGATCCAGTCCCTATAGCCTCCTCTTCTCAGGTCCGGTCCCTATAGTCTCCTGTCCTCAGGTCCGGTCCCTATAGTCTCCTGTCCTCAGGTCTGGTCCCTATAGCCTCCTCTTCTCAGATCCAGTCCCTATAGCCTCCTCTTCTCAGGTCCGGTCCCTATAGTCTCCTGTCCTCAGGTCCGGTCCCTATAGTCTCCTCTCCTCAGGTCCGGTCCCTATAGTCTCCTCTCTTCAGATCCAGTCCCTATAGCCTCCTCTTCTCAGGTCCGGTCCCTATAGTCTCCTGTCCTCAGGTCCGGTCCCTATAGTCTCCTGTCCTCAGGTCTGGTCCCTATAGCCTCCTCTTCTCAGATCCAGTCCCTATAGTCTCCTCTCCTCAGGTCCGGTCCCTATAGTCTCCTCTCCTCAGGTCCGGTCCCTATAGTCTCCTCTCCTCAGGTCTGGTCCCTATAGTCTCCTCTCTTCAGATCCAGTCCTTGCATACTCTAATCACAGTTCTGGTCTCCTCCTGTAGGCAGCGTCCACATGAAGAACCTCTCTCTCTCCCATAATCCTCTGGGCTCCATTGGGGTGGAGCTGATCCTGAAGACTCTTCCTCATGATGTCATCTCCCGCTTGGATCTCCAGGCTGTGACCTCAGGAGAGGCCCTCATGGTGGAGTCAGTGGTCAGATATCTGTCTCAGGTAAGTGTAGAGCCACACAGGAACATGAAGGACGCAGGGCGGTTCTCTGTCCGGGGACAGGGCGGTCCTCCCTCCGGGGACAGGGCGGTCCTCCCTCCGGGGACAGGGCGGTCCTCCTTCCCAATGTTTCTTCTGATGGTCCTCATGTTTCTCCTCTCTGGTAGGATGGTTGTGTTTTATCTCACCTCGTCCTCTCCTGCAACAACCTCAGTGATGAATCCGTACAGGACTTAGCCAGGTACGTCCGGAGTCCCTCTTCATCTACCCCTCCCCCCTGACCTCTCTCTCCCCTCCCCCCTGACCTCTCCCCTCCCCCCTGACCTCTCTCTCCCCCCTCCCCTCCCCCCTGACCTCTCTCTCCCCTCCCCCCTCACCTCTCTCCTCCCCTCCCCCTGACCTCTCCCCTCCCCCCTCCCCTCCCCCCTGACCTCTCTCTCCCCTCCCCCCTGACCTCTCTCTCCCCCCTCCCCTCCCCCTGGCCTGTGTTGGATCTCTCGGTGGACATGGTCTGTGTATGGTTGGTGACACTCGGCTCTCTCCCCTCCCCCCCTGACCTGTGTTGGTGACACTCGGCTCTCTCCCCTCCCCCCCCTGACCTGTGTTGGTGACACTCTGCTCTCTCCCCTCCCAGGTGTCTCCTGGTCTCCTCTTCTCTGAAGACTTTGGACCTCTCTGGAAATCCTAAAGTGGGAGTGAAAGGATTTGAGTCTCTCTTATTCGCCATTCAGGAGAGAAACCAGGAGATGGATGAGCTGCACCTCTCAGGTGAGGGACGATGATGAGGGACATTAATGAGGGACATTAATGAGGGACATTAATGGACTCCATAGTTCATATACAAAGTCGCAGGGAGATGGTCATTGTCTGTATGGTCTACGTCTGCCATTGGAATGGGAGGGGGAGGGGGAGGTTTTCAGTTCGTTAGTTCGGTGCACTGCTTCATATTCTCCAAAAAAAACTCCAAACCATCCATTATGGTCCTCGTTGGAGCCACACGTAAGAGCGTTATTGCCACAACTGAAGAATCCAATCATTAAATGCCTTAATTCCAGAAAGTCCAAATCCATTGAGTGTATTCCCTGTATTGACTGCAACCAATGAGCAGCTCCCCTTCTCTGACCATCTTCAGGCCGCCTTATTTCTGGAGGGCTCTGCTGCTGATTATTAGTCATATACATTGTATGACCACATGATTTGTGGAGAGCTGACCTTCACACCGATATGAGTTTGCTGGGCCGTTAATATGGAGTGGGATTTCTGTACGCCAGTCTGGAATTTCTAGAGGGAGTTCTGGGATTCTAGAGGGTGGTCTGGGATTCTAGAGGGAGTTCTGGGATTCTAGAGGGTGGTCTGGGATTCTAGAGGGAGGTCTGGGATTCTAGAGGGAGGTCTGGGATTCTAGAGGGCGGTCTGGGATTCTAGAGGGCGGTCTGGGATTCTAGAGGGCGGTCTGGGATTCTAGAGGGAGGTCTGGGATTCTAGAGGGCGGTCTGGGATTCTAGAGGGAGGTCTGGGATTCTAGAGGGAGGTCTGGGATTCTAGAGGGCGGTCTGGGATTCTAGAGGGCGGTCTGGGATTCTAGAGGGAGTTCTGGGATTCTAGAGGGTGGTCTGGGATTCTAGAGGGTGGTCTGGGATTCTAGAGGGTGGTCTGGGATTCTAGAGGGAGTTCTGGGATTCTAGAGGGTGGTCTGGGATTCTAGAGGGTGGTCTGGGATTCTAGAGGGTGGTCTGGGATTCTAGAGGGAGTTCTGGGATTCTAGAGGGAGTTCTGGGATTCTAGAGGGTGGTCTGGGATTCTAGATGGTGTTTTGTGATTTCTGGAGGCCAGTGTGGGATCTCTAGAGGCAAGTCTGGTGAGGGTGGGATGGAATTTCTAGAGGCTGGTCTGGGATTTCCCGGGGGGTCTTTTCACCAACACTGACTGTGCTCTTCATGCAGGATGCGCCATTCAGGGGCCCCTCAACAGATCCTTATTGGACGGAGTGTCATCGCTGCTTCATGAACTACGGCTGGGATCCCAGAGCCTCTCCAGGAAGGATCGGGAGTCGGTGACGCAGGCGTGGGGCGGGGAGGCTCTGGCCGTGTGCCGTCAAAACAAACTCTTCCTCAGGAGAGCTCAGGAATGGTAAGTGGAGGACAATCTCCTCTTTACTGTCTCCAGCCATGAAATCTTCCATTGTATGGGAATGTCTGTACAATCTCAGACCTCACCAGGGACAATCCTGGGGCCCCTCCCATCAAAAGAGAAATCCAGGAGGACAGAAGCCAATTAGATGAAATCTATGAATACCGATCTTCATTCCTACCCAGACAGACCGGTATTAGAGAAAGATTGAATGTTCTCCAACCCAGGAATAAAGATCACAGCGTCCGATAAACATCTATGACTGACAATGGTCCTCTACACCCAACTATCTACATCATACCACATTCGTTATAGTACATGGAGGCACCATATTTCATATGACATTCGTTCCAGTACACAGGCTATTATACCTGAAGGGTTTCACATGTACTGTTACTTTAAGGCTGGCTCCACCCAGGAGTGATGACAAGGGTCAAGGGGCAGAGTGGCCATCTTAGAGACATGTAAGAGATTCATTGATATACTGAGCTGTCCTGTAATGCATGTTGGAGTGTACAGAGAGTCCTGAATAAACATCCGTTGTTCCAGATCCGAGTCCTGTGTCTTTCACAACACGGAGAATATAACAGTGGCGACGAGGATGGGATTTACAAGGTTACTATCCGTGTGAGAAAAGAAAAGAAGAAAAAAACTCTGGATTGTCAGCTGGATACAAACACCCACAGAGCCCAGCAGGAAAATGTCATTGATCGGGACATTAAGTGAATTTGATGGAGAACAGACAACCTGGAGTTCCTGGATTGAGAGACTGGAACAGTATTTTTGTGCAAATGCCATCCCAGGCGACAGGCAAGTAGCAGTATTTCTGACACTGGTTGGTGCTAGGACATATGACACTCTTAGGGATCTCCTTTTCCCTGAAAAACCAGCAACTAAGACTTTGGCAGAGCTCCTGACACTGTTATGGAATCACTTCCAGCCTAAACCACTAGAGATTGCAGAAAGATTCAGGTTTTATCAGCGGCAGCAGCAGCCGGGTGAAGATATTAAGACTTATGTGCTCGCCCTTCGCAGACTAGCCTCAACCTGTTCTTTTGGGGAGTATTTACCGACTGCACTGAGGGATAAGTTTGTCATGGGACTGAATAGTGAGTCTAGCCTAAAGAGACTGTTACCAGAGAAAGACCTTACCCTTACAAAGGCAAATGAGATAGCTTCAGTGATGGAAATGGCTGTGAAAGATACAGAGGCATTGAACCCCCAGAGCAGAAGGGAAGAGGTTAAAGAGGAAGCTTTCAAAACAGCAGTCAAGCCAACAGCAGCAAACTGGAAATATAGACCCTCACCAACCAGGACGTCAGCTTGCTACCGTTGTGGGAATACAGACCATGATCACAAAGTCTGCCGGTTTAAGGATCAGCTCTGTCATAATTGTGGAAAGGCAGGCCATCTGAAACGAGTCTGCCGTAGTAAGAAGGTGCGAAATAAACAACCTCTGAACCCCAGGACAAAGGCATATATGGTGGGAAGATATACATCGTCATCTGAATCAGAGGATGAGGAAGTGCTCCACAGATTGGACATACATCATATGCATTCAGCACCCTCAGCAATGACTGTAGAGGTAACCGTGGAAGGAAAGAAACTCAAGATGGATGTAGACACAGGAGCAGCAGTTTCAGTTATCACCCAGAAACAATGGAGAAAACTTCTGATCCGAACAACTGTCCGTCCAACACCAATCAAACTGCAGACATATTCAAAGCAGATACTCCACCCACTGGGGTACGTGAAAGTACAGGTATCCTACAAGGGTCAGACAAAGAGAATGCCATTATATATCCTAGAACATGGGGGGCCCCCTCTCTTTGGGAGAGACTGGATTGCTCACTTTGGCATGCCAGACATCGCCATTAACCCCTGCAACACCGTGACCATCCCATCAAGAGATAACGAGGGATGGGTGGAATCCCTGAAACAGCGATTCCCACAAGTCTTTGATAACCATTTGGGGAAAATAAAGCATGACTGTGTGAGACTCGGGCTGAAACCCAACGCCCAGCCTAGGTTCTTCAAAGCTCGGACGGTACCTTTCGCACTCCGAGCAGGTGTGGAAGCTGAACTAAGCCGGCTGGAGGAACAAGGTGTCATCTCAAAGGTAGAGCACAGCGAGTGGGCATCACCAGTTGTACCAGTAAAGAAAGCGAATGGGGACTTACGTATTTGTGGCAATTTCCGCATGGCACTAAATTCTCAACTGGAGATAGACCAGTATCCCCTACCCAGAGTAGATGACATTTTTGCCTCTTGCAGGAGGTCAAAAGTTCACCAAGCTTGATCTCAGGCAAGCTTATTTACAGTTTGAGGTCCACCCTTCGTCCCGCAAGTTTCTAACAATCAACACTCACAAGGGACTGTATGAATACAATCAGATGGTGTTTGGTGTAGCCTCCGCCCCAGCCATTTGGCAACGCAAAATGGATGAGATTTGGGCACACATTCCTTTCACACAGTGCCTGTTAGATGACATGCTCATCACGGGCCTGACGGACCAGGAACACAAGCGTAACGTGGAGCTTGTGTTGGCGAGACTCCAAGAGCAGGGTCTAAAAGTGAAATTGGCAAAATGCCAATTCATGGTACCTAAATTGGAGTTTTGTGGCAACCTTGTGGATGCAGAGGGTATACACACCACGGAAGCCAAAGTTGATGCTTTAGTAAAAGCTCCAGCCCCAACCAACGTCCAACAGCTGCGATCATACCTGGGCTTGCTGAACTATTACCACAAATTCCTGCCGGATCTAGCACACACTTTGTTTCCGTTGATCATGCTTTTGGGAAACACTCCAGATGGAACTGGTCGGCTGCATGCCAACGTGCTTTTGAAGTTTCTAAGCGAAAGCTGTTGGCTTCACGCATGCTCGTGCACTATGACCTCCAAAGGCCTCTCACATTGGCTTGTGATGCCTCACCCTATGGTCTAGGGGCTGTACTATCTCACGTTTTACCAGATGGGTCAGAGAAACCTGTGGCATTCGCCTCCAGGTCCTTGACAAAAGCAGAAAGCAATTACTCTAACATTGACAAAGAGGCTCTGGCGCTCATATGGGCAATTAAGAAGTTTCATCTTTACCTGTATGGTAGGGAATTCACCATACTGACTGATCATAAACCACTCCTTCAGATCTTTAGCCCTGACAAAGGCATCTCCCAGACGACTGCGGCCCGTCTTCAACGCTATGCCCTATTCTTGGGAGCATATAGCTACAAAATCCAGTATCGCAGCCATAATGCCAATGCTAATGTGAACGCCATGTCCCGTCTGACAAGGACATTAACAGACTCTTCTCCACCTGTCAAGAGTTGTCGTTACACCAGCCTGTCCTTTCTGTCTTCCGGGGAAGTAGCAGCCCATACAGCCAAGGATACCTTCCTTAAGACAATACTCTCCTGGGTACGGTACGGTTGGCCTGCAACTGTCAGACATGATTATGAACCTTACTTCCGTAGGCGTCTGGAATTAACTGTGGCTGGCAACTGTGTTTTATGGGGAGACCGAGTGATCGTTCCACAGACCCTCTGGAGACACATTCTGGACTTGCTACATACTGGTCATCCCGGGGGCACACGTATGAAACAAAAGGCCCGAGGCTATGTGTGGTGGCCGAACCTAGACTCCGATATCACGACATATGTGAATGCATGTGCTGGATGTGCACAAACTGCAAGAGACCCTCCTCGAGGGTGCGTCCAGCCCTGGACTTAGCCCACGGTTCCCTGGTTTCGCCTACACTTGGACTTTGCAGGCCCGATCAGGGGACACACCTTTTTGATCATTATTGATGCCCATTCAAAGTGGCCTGAGGTCATTCCTGTTACCCAGCCGATGACTAAGGCGACGATTTCCATACTGTTACATCTCGCTGCTACGTTTGGATACCCCAGAGAAATTGTCACAGACAACGGTGCACAATTCACAAGCCAGGAGTTTCAGAGTTTCCTGACTGCCCACAACATCAAACACAAGTTGACCGCACCTTACCACCCGGCTACAAATGGTCAAGCAGAAAGGTTTGTACAGACCTTCAAACGCTATTTCAAAGCTACTGTGGCTACAAGTAAACAACAGTCCCTGTCACCGCAGCAGCTGGACTCCTTACTTTCTGCTTACAGAACCACACCACATGCAACCACTGGAAAAACTCCAGCTGAACTTCTTTTGGGTCGGCAGCCATGGACTGTTTTGGACATGCTCCGCCCTCAAAGGGTCCAGGAACATGTACGGCAGTCCCAAGACAAGAGGGTCGAACACGATGAGATTCCCCGGTTTACAGCCCAGAAAAAGGTATGGGCTCGATCTTATGGCGCTTCCAACACTCGGCTTCCTGCTATCGTCGCAGAGACTTTGGGACCCAAAATGTATCGGGTCTGCCTGGAAGATGGTTCCATTTGCAGACGGCATGCAGACCAATTGCGTCCTCGTTCTCAGCTGCCCGAATCCCTGACATCTGCTGCACCTCCAGTGTCTCCAGGATCTGCTCCTACCGGATCAGGAGGCATTGAGACTGATGCTTGGAGGGACTCTGAACTTTTGAACTCAGCTCCAACAGAGCCCTCCAGCCCTGGTCCAGAGGTCTGTTCACCCTCTGAGCGAGGGGATCCCCTCTCTTGGCCCCGCCGGTGTCCATTCCGGCCAGCCCTGCTTCCTCCGGTCCCGAGTCGCTGGGTGCCCGTCCTCAACGACGCAGTCGCCCTCCTGACCGGTTTCAGCTGCAAGACCAGTTACGAGACTATCGACGGGCCTGCCGAAAGTGATCTGCTGCCATGTTCTCCCCGTAGCGTCCCTGGAAGTTGTTCTCACATCCGGACGCGGAAGAAGCCATGTGAATCTCATGAGTTGGAGGACTGCATGGGACAATTATGAGTTACTGTTTTATGCCTGTTCTCGTTTTGTTGTGTTTTTTTTTTTTTGTTGTTTTTTTTTTTTTAGGGACTGATGGAAGGTGTTATACCTGAAGGGTTTCACATGTACTGTTTCTTTAAGGCTGGCTCCACCCAGGAGTGATGACAAGGGTCAAGGGGCAGAGTGGCCATCTTAGAGACATGTAAGAGATGCATTGATATACAGACAGATCTGCTCTCCTCGGGGACAGATCTGCTCTCCTCGGGACAGATCCGCTCTCCTCGGGACAGATCCGCTCTCCCCGGGACAGATCCGCTCTCCCCGGGACAGATCCGCTCTCCTCGGGACAGATCCGCTCTCCTCGGGACAGATCCGCTCTCTTCGGGACAGATCCGCTCTCCTCGGGACAGATCCGCTCTCCTCGGGACAGATCCGCTCTCCTCGGGACAGATCCTCTCTCCTCGGGACAGATCCGCTCTCCTCGGGACAGATCCGCTCTCCTCGGGACAGATCCGCTCTCCTCGGGACAGATCCTCTCTCCTCGGGACAGATCCGCTCTCCCCGGGACAGATCCGCTCTCCTCGGGACAGATCCTCTCTCCTCGGGACAGATCCGCTCTCCTCGGGACAGATCCGCTCTCCTCGGGGACAGATCCGCTCTCCTCGGGACAGATCCGCTCTCCTCGGGACAGATCCGCTCTCCTCGGGACAGATCCGCTCTCCTCGGGACAGATCCTCTCTCCTCGGGACAGATCCTCTCTCCTCGGGACAGATCCTCTCTCCTCGGGACAGATCCTCTATCCTCGGGACAGATCCGCTCTCCTCGGGACAGATCCTCTCTCCTCGGGACAGATCCGCTCTCCCCCAGTCTGCTCTCCTTGGGACAGATCCACTCTCTTCGGGACAGATCCACTCTCTTCGGGACAGATCCGCTCTCCTCGGGACAGATCCGCTCTCCTCGGGACAGATCCGCTCTCCTCGGGACAGATCCGCTCTCCCCCAGTCTGCTCTCCTTGGGACAGATCCTCTCTCCCCGGGACAGATCCACTCTCTTCGGGACAGATCCGCTCTCCTCGGGACAGATCCGCTCTCCTCGGGACAGATCCTCTCTCCTCGGGACAGATCCGCTCTCCCCGGGACAGATCCGCTCTCCTCGGGACAGATCCGCTCTCCTCGGGACAGATCCGCTCTCCTCGGGACAGATCCGCTCTCCTCGGGACAGATCCTCTCTCCTCGGGACAGATCCGCTCTCCTCGGGACAGATCCTCTCTCCTCGGGACAGATCCGCTCTCCTCGGGACAGATCCTCTCTCCCCCAGTCTGCTCTCCTCGGGACAGATCCGCTCTCCTCGGGACAGATCCTCTCTCCTCGGGACAGATCCTCTCTCCTCGGGACAGATCCTCTCTCCTCGGGACAGATCCTCTCTCCTCGGGACAGATCCTCTATCCTCGGGACAGATCCGCTCTCCTCGGGACAGATCCTCTCTCCTCGGGACAGATCCTCTCTCCTCGGGACAGATCCTCTCTCCTCGGGACAGATCCGCTCTCCTCGGGACAGATCCGCTCTCCTCGGGACAGATCCGCTCTCCCCCAGTCTGCTCTCCTCGGGACAGATCCGCTCTCCTCGGGACAGATCCTCTCTCCTCGGGACAGATCCTCTCTCCTCGGGACAGATCCTCTATCCTCGGGACAGATCCGCTCTCCTCGGGACAGATCCGCTCTCCTCGGGACAGATCCTCTCTCCTCGGGACAGATCCTCTCTCCTCGGGACAGATCCGCTCTCCTCGGGACAGATCCGCTCTCCTCGGGACAGATCCGCTCTCCTCGGGACAGATCCGCTCTCCCCCAGTCTGCTCTCCTCGGGACAGATCCGCTCTCCCCGGGACAGATCCGCTCTCCTCGGGACAGATCCGCTCTCCCCGGGACAGATCCGCTCTCTTCGGGATAGATCCGCTCTCCTCGGGACAGATCCGCTCTCCTCGGGACAGATCCGCTCTCCTCGGGACAGATCCGCTCTCCTCGGGACAGATCCGCTCTCTTCGGGATAGATCCGCTCTCCTCGGGACAGATCCGCTCTCCTCGGGACAGATCCTCTCTCCTCGGGACAGATCCGCTCTCCCCGGGACAGATCCGCTCTCCCCGGGACAGATCCGCTCTCCCCGGGACAGATCCGCTCTCCTCGGGACAGATCCGCTCTCCCCCAGTCTGCTCTCCTGGGGACCGATCCGCTCTCCTCGGGACAGATCCGCTCTCCTGGGGACAGATCCGCTCTCCCCCAGTCTGCTCTCCTCGGGACAGATCCGCTCTCCTCGGGACAGATCCTCTCTCCTCGGGACAGATCCTCTCTCCTCGGGACAGATCCTCTCTCCTCGGGACAGATCCTCTATCCTCGGGACAGATCCGCTCTCCTCGGGACAGATCCTCTCTCCTCGGGACAGATCCTCTCTCCTCGGGACAGATCCTCTCTCCTCGGGACAGATCCTCTCTCCTCGGGACAGATCCTCTCTCCTCGGGACAGATCCGCTCTCCTCGGGACAGATCCGCTCTCCCCCAGTCTGCTCTCCCCCAGTCTGCTCTCTTCGGGACAGATCCTCTCTCTTCGGGACAGATCCTCTCTCCTCGGGACAGATCCGCTCTCCCCCAGTCTGCTCTCCCCCAGTCTGCTCTCCTCGGGACAGATCCGCTCTCCCCGGGACAGATCCGCTCTCCTCGGGACAGATCCGCTCTCCCCGGGACAGATCCGCTCTCTTCGGGATAGATCCGCTCTCCTCGGGACAGATCCGCTCTCCTCGGGACAGATCCGCTCTCCTCGGGACAGATCCGCTCTCCTCGGGACAGATCCGCTCTCTTCGGGACAGATCCGCTCTCCTCGGGACAGATCCTCTCTCCTCGGGACAGATCCTCTCTCCTCGGGACAGATCCGCTCTCCCCGGGACAGATCCGCTCTCCCCGGGACAGATCCGCTCTCCCCGGGACAGATCCGCTCTCCCCGGGACAGATCCGCTCTCCCCGGGACAGATCCGCTCTCCTCTGGACAGATCCGCTCTCCTCGGGACAGATCCGCTCTCCCCCAGTCTGCTCTCCTCGGGACAGATCCGCTCTCCCCGGGACAGATCCGCTCTCCTCGGGACAGATCCGCTCTCCCCCAGTCTGCTCTCCTCGGGACAGATCCGCTCTCCTCGGGACAGATCCTCTCTCCTCGGGACAGATCCTCTCTCCTCGGGACAGATCCTCTATCCTCGGGACAGATCCGCTCTCCTCGGGACAGATCCTCTCTCCTCGGGACAGATCCTCTCTCCTCGGGACAGATCCGCTCTCCTCGGGACAGATCCGCTCTCCTCGGGACAGATCCGCTCTCCCCCAGTCTGCTCTCCTCGGGACAGATCCGCTCTCCCCGGGACAGATCCGCTCTCCTCGGGACAGATCCGCTCTCCCCGGGACAGATCCGCTCTCTTCGGGATAGATCCGCTCTCCTCGGGACAGATCCGCTCTCCTCGGGACAGATCCGCTCTCCTCGGGACAGATCCGCTCTCCTCGGGACAGATCCGCTCTCTTCGGGATAGATCCGCTCTCCTCGGGACAGATCCGCTCTCCTCGGGACAGATCCTCTCTCCTCGGGACAGATCCGCTCTCCCCGGGACAGATCCGCTCTCCCCGGGACAGATCCGCTCTCCCCGGGACAGATCCGCTCTCCTCGGGACAGATCCGCTCTCCCCCAGTCTGCTCTCCTGGGGACCGATCCGCTCTCCTCGGGACAGATCCGCTCTCCTGGGGACAGATCCGCTCTCCCCCAGTCTGCTCTCCTCGGGACAGATCCGCTCTCCTCGGGACAGATCCTCTCTCCTCGGGACAGATCCTCTCTCCTCGGGACAGATCCTCTCTCCTCGGGACAGATCCTCTATCCTCGGGACAGATCCGCTCTCCTCGGGACAGATCCTCTCTCCTCGGGACAGATCCTCTCTCCTCGGGACAGATCCTCTCTCCTCGGGACAGATCCTCTCTCCTCGGGACAGATCCGCTCTCCTCGGGACAGATCCGCTCTCCCCCAGTCTGCTCTCCCCCAGTCTGCTCTCTTCGGGACAGATCCTCTCTCTTCGGGACAGATCCTCTCTCCTCGGGACAGATCCGCTCTCCCCCAGTCTGCTCTCCCCCAGTCTGCTCTCCTCGGGACAGATCCGCTCTCCCCGGGACAGATCCGCTCTCCTCGGGACAGATCCGCTCTCCCCGGGACAGATCCGCTCTCTTCGGGATAGATCCGCTCTCCTCGGGACAGATCCGCTCTCCTCGGGACAGATCCGCTCTCCTCGGGACAGATCCGCTCTCCTCGGGACAGATCCGCTCTCTTCGGGACAGATCCGCTCTCTTCGGGACAGATCCGCTCTCCTCGGGACAGATCCTCTCTCCTCGGGACAGATCCGCTCTCCCCGGGACAGATCCGCTCTCCCCGGGACAGATCCGCTCTCCCCGGGACAGATCCGCTCTCCCCGGGACAGATCCGCTCTCCCCGGGACAGATCCGCTCTCCTCTGGACAGATCCGCTCTCCTCGGGACAGATCCGCTCTCCCCCAGTCTGCTCTCCTCGGGACAGATCCGCTCTCCTTGGGACAGATCCGCTCTCCTCGGGACAGATCCGCTCTCCCCCAGTCTGCTCTCCTCGGGACAGATCCGCTCTCCCCGGGACAGATCCGCTCTCCTCGGGACAGATCCGCTCTCCTCGGGACAGATCCGCTCTCCCCCAGTCTGCTCTCCTGGGGACCGATCCGCTCTCCTCGGGACAGATCCGCTCTCCTGGGGACAGATCCGCTCTCCTTGGGACAGATCCGCTCTCCTCGGGACAGATCCGCTCTCCCCCAGTCTGCTCTCCTCGGGACAGATCCGCTCTCCCCGGGACAGATCCGCTCTCCTCGGGACAGATCCGCTCTCCTCGGGACAGATCCGCTCTCCCCCAGTCTGCTCTCCTGGGGACCGATCCGCTCTCCTCGGGACAGATCCGCTCTCCTGGGGACAGATCCCCTCTCCTCGGGACAGATCCGCTCTCCTCAGATCCGCTCTCCCCCGGTCTGGTCTGTTCAGCCTTTGGCCTTCAGAACCATCAGGAGTCAGATTTTGGCTTCAGCGGTTTCTTTTCTCTTCCCTTCATTCAAGGACACAGCCGGATCTCTAGATGGTGACCTTTGGGGTGTATTACCTACAGGGTACAACACAGGGGCCCCCTCTACTGGTGGTAGATTACCCCCCACTCTTACGTTTTCTGACTACAGATTAGGATTTAGGACCAGACATTTTTTATCCTTTTTTTTTTTTTTTTGTTGTGTTTTTTCGGGGTGACAATCTGTATTTTTTAGATCCGGGTGCTCTTTCCGGCACGGCCTCCAGGCTCATGGAGTTCTCTGTCCCTGTGGAATCGGATGTCATCCCTCTACTTCTGATGGAGCGGTCCTAAGGGGTTCAACCCTTCGGTGGACGCACACAGCAGTTTGTTTGGTTCATACCATCATTGCTTTGTGACTGGACTGGTGACACCTTGATTGCAGAGAAGGGTTTTTCTCCTCTCCGGAGGCGCCTTTTCTTTGGAAGGGTGACTGCTGTGGGACTACAAATCCCAGGATGCTGTGAGTGTTCTCCCTGGGGTGGGCGGACAGAGCCGGATCATTACCTGCCTTTGCTTACGTTCTGCGGACTTAGGGGAGAGTTTTTTTTCCTGCTGGGGGTTCACTTCTTGGCGGGCGGGTACACTGCTTAAAAGGACTCCCTCTTTACTTCATTAATGACCCCCCTCCCCCCAAGATCTTCACTCCCCCCCCCCCCCCACCATCATTGAGATCTTCACTCCCCATTAATGATTCCCCTCCCACGAGATCCTCTCTCCACATGTCAATGATGACCCCCGAGAGCTTCACTGCCCCCCCCCCCCAAGATCTTCTTCACTTCTCATGTCCGTAATAACCCCCCCCCCCCCTAGATCTTTACCACTCTTCCCATATAAATAATGACCCCCTCCTCCCAGGTCCTCCCTCTTCCCCCCAACTCCCCCCCCCGAAGATCTTTACCACTCTTCCCATATAATGACCCCCTCCTCCCAGGTCCTCCCTCTTCCCCCCAACTCCCCCCCCCCCGAAGATCTTTACCACTCTTCCCATATAATGACCCCCTCCTCCCAGGTCCTCCCTCTTCCCCCCAACTCCCCCCCCCCCGAAGATCTTTACCACTCTTCCCATATAATGACCCCCTCCTCCCAGGTCCTCCCTCTTCCCCCCAACTCCCCCCCCCGAAGATCTTTACCACTCTTCCCATATAATGACCCCATATAATGTTCTTTCATCTTCTGCCTGCTGACTGACTTTATATCTATTTTCAGAAACTTGG
This sequence comes from Pelophylax lessonae, assembly GCF_965119305.1. NCBI lineage: Eukaryota > Metazoa > Chordata > Amphibia > Anura > Ranidae > Pelophylax > Pelophylax lessonae. The sequence goes on along the minus strand of NW_028120073.1, from coordinate 88,255 downwards.
AGGCATCCAATGACAGCGGAGATCCGGGAAACGTCTTCCCTGCAGATCTGACGTGATGAAGTCCGGGGAGACAATCCGAGACCACCGTCTACCATTTCTGTGTGTTCGGACATTCTTCCCGCCCTCAACCAATCACATGCTGCCATTATTCAAGGGGGTGGGATTCTTCTCAAGTATTGGAGAGCCTGGGATACTTCCTGGTGTGATTGGTAACAGGGGCCCCGGACACTTCCTGGTGTGATTGGTAACAGGGGCCCCGGACACTTCCTGGTGTGATTGGTAACAGGGGCCCCAGACACTTCCTGGTGTGATTGGTAACAGGGGCCCCGGACACTTCCTGGTGTGATTGGTAACAGGGGCCCCGGACACTTCCTGGTGTGATTGGTAACAGGGGCCCCGGACACTTCCTGGTGTGATTGGTAACAGGGGCCCCGGACACTCCCTGGTGTGATTGGTAACAGGGGCCCCAGACACTTCCTGGTGTGATTGGTAACAGGGGCCCCGGACACTTCCTGGTGTGATTGGTAACAGGGGCCCCAGACACTTCCTGGTGTGATTGGTAACAGGGGCCCCGGACACTTCCTGGTGTGATTGGTAACAGGGGCCCCGGACACTTCCTGGTGTGATTGGTAACAGGGGCCCCAGACACTTCCTGGTGTGATTGGTAACAGGGGCCCCAGACACTTCCTGGTGTGATTGGTAACAGAGGCCCCGGACACTTGCTGGTGTGATTGGTAACAGGGGCCCCAGACACTTCCTGGTGTGATTGGTAACAGGGGCCCCGGACACTCCCTGGTGTGATTGGTAACAGGGGCCCCAGACACTTCCTGGTGTGATTGGTAACAGGGGCCCCGGACACTTCCTGGTGTGATTGGTAACAGGGGCCCCAGACACTTCCTGGTGTGATTGGTAACAGGGGCCCCGGACACTTCCTGGTGTGATTGGTAACAGGGGCCCCGGACACTTCCTGGTGTGATTGGTAACAGGGGCCCCGGACACTTCCTGGTGTGATTGGTAACAGGGGCCCCGGACACTTCCTGGTGTGATTGGTAACAGGGGCCCCGGACACTTCCTGGTGTGATTTGTTACGGGGCCCCGGACACTTCCTGGTGTGATTGGTGGTTTATTCTCCTCTATAGATCAGATATTGTTCCATTAGTAGGGGGCCGGCCCCCATCTGATATCATGTGATAAATCCCAGATCCTCATGAGATCTGTAGTCCTCCAATACTCCGCTGAGAGCCGTCACTCTATGATCTGCGGCCATCAGTGGAAGCCCCTTACATGGAGTAATGTGACCTCCTGCAGATGGGGACAATACACTGGGGGAGCCAAGATGGGGGTGGGGGAGAAGGTTGGCTGGGCCGAGGCTCTGACTCTCTCCTGAGGGTCGGCTCTCCGTCTGTCACATTGTAGGAACTCTTATATTAGAGATCTCAGGAAGGAAAGGGCCCCTTCTTTAATCTGCAAAGTCCTTTATTCCCATTGGATGAAGAAAAGAGATGATCTGTTAATAATGGGGGGGGGGGGGGGGTCATCCTACGCATCATAGTAATTTCCTCTGTGACTCCCATAATGCACCAAGAGGGTGGCTCAGTCACCACTTCCTGCTACGCGTGCTTAGCACAGCGGCATTGTATTGTCTGTATACTGGGGTGTATATGTGTATACTGGGGAGTACTGGTGTATATATGTGTATACTGGGGAGTATTTGTATATACTGGGGTGTACTGGTGTATATATGTGTATACTGGGGAGTACTGGTGTGTATACTGGGGTGTACTGGTGTATATATGTGTATACTGGGGTGTACTGGGGTATATTTGTGTATACTGGTGTATATATTTTGTATACTGGGGAGTACTGGTGTGTATTTGTATATACTGGAGTATACTGGTATATATAACTATTTTATCAGCCAGTTTTATTTTGTATAGAGCTGGAAGAGGGGGCATTTCACTATGTAAGCCATGATTGCTGGGATCTGATTGGCTTCCCCGTTCCAGTCCTGGCCTTCCATTGGATGTATTGACCCGACGGGTTCCCTGATTGGATCGTTCTGTAAATGATTAATAAATAATGACTTTATATTTTTACACTTTTCTACGTTTTTATTCTTCTGATTGGTTGGGGGAGCAATAGATCACCATTGGCCAGGGGTGGTAGGAGGGTGGATGGCTGCAACTGCTTCTCTTTGGTGAGGTGTGTGATGTTAGCTGGTATTGATGATGTTGCTACTGGCAACTGGCTTTCCAGGTTTGCCCCCCTTAATGCAGATTGATTAGTGCCCCAATCAATGCAGAGTGATTAGTGCCCCAATCAATGCAGAGTGATTAGTGCCCCATTTAATGCAGAATGATTAGTGCCCCATTTAATGCAGAGTGATTAGTGCCCCCCTTAATGCAGAGTGATTAGTCCCCCCTTAATGCAGAGTGATTAGTGCCCCATTTAATGCAGAGTGATTAGTGCCCCCCTTAATGCAGAGTGATTAGTGCCCCCCATCAATGCAGAGCGTATGGGAATTAGAGCTCCTCCTGATTACACACAGAGCAGGGTTCTTCTACTTACCCGGCGTGGGCGCTCTCATACGAAGTCACGCCTCCTGGACCGACTCCTATGATAGACGTCACCACTGTGCTGTTTATCATAGGTAGGAGGCGTGACTTTGTATGACAGCGGCCACGCCGGGTTAGCAGAGGAACCCGCTCTGTGTGTAATCAGGAGGCGCTCCCCCTCCCCTTCCCCTCCGGAAGCAGCCCAATGGCAGGGCCGGATCAGATGGCTGTAGGTTCCCCACCCCTGTCCTAGACGAAGCCCCGAAGATTCTCAGGGATCACTGGGATCATGGAGCCGCGTCTGACATTCCATTCCGGAGACGTTAATCCTCCCATTCCAGAAGGGGAAGTGTCAGGCCGTTTAAATGATTAATGAAGTCAGCAATATCGATCGTTTAATCAATTGCCTCCAAAATGAAGATAAATATTTTGCTGACCAATTAATTATTCCTGAAATTCTTTGCACTATTCAGCTAATATTGTGTGAAAGAACAGACAGCGATTCTAGGAAATAAATCCCTCAATGTATACAGCTAAAACATATAAACACCGGGGACCGAGACGAGTGAATGAATTCAATTTCCACACAAATACCAGAACCAGATATCACTAAACCTGGCAGACCAATAAATCTTCGTTTAGACAGACTATAACTCTTTATTTCACTGAAGTTGGATTAAGGGGCGGAGTCTGTAAATTGTGCCAATAGGAGAAAGATGTGATGATCCAATCCCTGGGGTTATGGTACCGTGAGTGGAATATCCAATCAAACCAGCAAAATGTTTCAGAAGTGGAATTTTAAATGAAACCTGAAAATATCATCCAGATAACGCGCCGTTCGTTCTCCTCAGGAGGAAGATGGTGGTCGATCGCTTTGGATGAATAGATATGGCCTTTTTTTTGTAATTCCTTTATTTAGTGAAAGGTTGTGATACAAACAGGTGAAATGACAGAACATGAGAGGACCCGGTACATAGCATGGTACATAGCATACAATGGTAAAGATAACATATATAAGGTTGACCACAAAACATTAAAATTAGCAAAAACAAACAAAATTGCATAAGAAGAAAAAACGTTCGATCGTGTAACCCTCTCAGAGATGCCATTTACATCGTCATTAACCGGTTCTGGACTGCCCACAGCATATTTACTGCGGCAGGCTGGCCCTCCTGCGCCAAACGACGTAGACCGGCAGCACGCTCCCGCCCCCACTCGGCAGCGGGGACTCTGATGGACGGGGCAGGTGGCTCTGATTCCCCCCTGACACCTGCGATCGTTCCCCACTGAGAGATAAGGACAGTCGGATGTTGTACACACACCTTACCGTTCTCCCTGGAATGATCACAGAGTGCCTTCTATATAGGATCACAGGTCTCTATGGTCATTTCACAAGCCCCGCCCTCCACACAGTTAGAATCACTCCCCTAGGCTCACATTTAGCCCCTTGATCAACCACAGTGTTAACCCCTTCCCTGCCAGTGTCATTAGTACAGTGACAGTGCATATTTTTAGCACTGATTACTGTAGTAATGTCACTGGTACCCCCAAAAGTGTAAAAAATGTCAGTCAGGGGTCCGATCTGTCCGCCGCAATGTCGCAGTACCGCAAAAAAAATCGCAGATCACCGCCATTACTAGTAAAAACAATAAAATGACATAAATCTGTCCCATAGTTTGTAGACACGATAACTTTTGTGCAAACCAATCAATATACACTTATTGGGATTTTTTTTACCAAAAATATGTAGCAGAAAACAAATTGGCCTAATATGTTAAAAAAATTAGATTTTTAAATGTTTCTTTTTTGGAAATGTTATATAACAGAAAGTGAAAAATATTGTTATTTTTTTCAGAATTTTCGCTCTTTTTTTGTTTATAGCGCAAAAAATAAAAATCGCAGAGGTGATCAAATACCTCCAAAAGAAATCTCTGTTTGTGGGAAAAAAAGGACGTCAATTTTATTTGGGTACAGCGTCGCACGACTGTGCAATTGTCTGTTAAAGCAACGCAGTGCCGAATCACAAAACATGGCCTGTGCAAAGGAAATAATCAGCGCAGATATGTATATTGAATGAAATAAATGAAAATAAGGTGATATTGTGCTAAGATCTAAAGATAAATAATGTGCAATAATACAGCAGCTATATTAAAACTCCCTCACTGTGGGAGTGAATACAGCGCTATATACAATATAAATAAAGTGACCGTGTTGAAGATGGGGTTTGGTGCCTCAGGTCAAAAAATGGGACTTTATGGGCTTGTATATTCATTCATAGATAAATGTGGTTTTTGTATAAAACAGATTTAGTTAAATGTTTTTTAAAACATAAAGTATATAGTAATTCCAAAAAAGGAAGGATAGAGAAACAATATAATACATCAAGTGTATGGGTTATAGACCCATTGGTGATAGTGGGAGGAGAAAAAGTAAAGAAGAGGTGACACGGTGGTATAGTGACAATCAATCTCTCTCTATTGTTCCACGCTTCTTAATATGGTGTCGGATCTATAGGGAGGGTATTCAGGTGTCCTACGCGTTTCGGCAAAAGAGTCTTTATCAAGGAGAATATGTCAACCACGTTTTTAGGTAAAGATTTCGCTTCTGGTCCTTATCAGCCACTGTGACGAGACCAATCTCGCCACTGGGCGTTGGAGAAGCCTGGTTGCCCGCCTGCTGCCTTTGGACTATGGACCAGACTTTAAAAGACTTTGGCTCCATGGCGATTTGACTGTGTTTGTGGCATCTGAGCTCTGTTTGGATATGTTGAGCGCTCAGATCCAGGCTATCTGGGGATGGGTTGAATGTGGGGGTTCTGTTCAGTAGACTGGGAGTTATGCATTTTTGTGTCCTTTTGTGTTTCTTTAAACATGTGGCTAATGGAGCCTTGCCTCTCCTGGAAGCTAAAACGTATTCCTGTAAACTGTAAGGAACAGGAAGCCAACTCCTAATATGGGCATTACAGGAAGTTCTGAGGAGACGGGCGGTCTATTGACACTCAGAGTGATGTGTATTGAGGGCTTGTTAGGGAACCATTGTTCTGTGTCTGACTGTTGTGTGCATTGATTGCCCCCTGGGGCTTCTGTCTCCTTGCATTGGTCAAAGCTATCTGACCAATCCCTGTTGACTCATTTTCAAGCCCTCATTTGCATGGGCTGGAGAGGACCTTGGTGAGGACTGCAAGTGCTTTGCAATTGACCAATGGGAAGGCGGTTGTTGGGGGAGGGATGTTCCAATTTCTGTATAAAAGTGTGCTCTGTTCTTCCAATAAATGTTGTTCCTGTTTTACCCTCATCTCGGAGCTTTGTCTCGTTATTGGGGGAATCTGCTACAGGGATTGCTATGGTCTTCCATACTCCCTTATGCCCCATACACACGTGCAGATTATCTGCAGACTTTTGTCTGCAGACTTACCAAAACCATATAATATGAGGTCAAACCTAAACACTTTCAATTTGTATGCAATCCGGCAGGCCCTTGCACTACATAGAAAAGGTAAGTCTGCAGATAATCTGCACGTGTGTATGGGGCATTAGAGAATCACTAAGCTCTTGTAAGAGCTTGTGTAGAGATTGTTCGTGCTGCACTCTCTGGGAAAAGAGAGGTTCACCCACAGGAACCTGGAGCCTTGTCGTTGGTCCAGGGTGGGTAGGAGATGCCAAGACCCTAACCAAGCTGAGGCGGTTCGTGAAGTCTGAAGTGCTTACGGTGTCTGGTGGAGTGCTTGGAGCCCCTCGGGAAGCACTAGGAGCATCTGTCAACGGAGGTACCTGCTCAGGGGTGCCCTGTCCCGTAACAGCCACATAAGAATCAGGTTGTCACTGTGGTCAAGCCATGCATTAATTGGGCCAAGGAAGGATGGAAATACTGTCCCAAGTCCGGTCCAATTTGTGGATATACAGAGTGTATTCTCAAAAGCATCCACTAGATGGTGCTAGTTGGCAGCTAATCCCCTTCATTTTTTTGTGGTTATCCAATAGGGTGTCCAAGGTATCTTCCTAGTGGCAGGGTCCGGGTGTCCTCACTCTCCCTCGGTTGGAACATATAAATGACATATAGGCAATAATCCTCAATGGAGATCGGCTCAATTCAATAGAAACCACTTCCTGGATCGATACCCCATAAGGATGAATGGGACCCCTACTGACGAAGTCGTGATGTGAAAGCGTAAGACGCCACGCGTATAGGGGGCGGAGACTCGGACGGACAGGCGGCGATCCTCCAGCACGGCTCCATTCAGCCTCAGCATATTGTTCCATGTGTACGGTCCGCACAAGCCTGATTTGTCTACTTTAATAAAAGGAATGTAGCAGTGAGCACTTCGTTATCTTTATCCACATATCCGGTCCATTCATCCTTATGAGGTATCGATCCAGGAAGTGGTTTCTATTGAATTGAGCCGATCTCCATTGAGGATTATTGCCTATATGTCACTTCAGTGAGGTGAGCGCCATCTTATGGCTAGAAGGTGGTGGTGTTAGGAGCACTCATTTCTATTGAATCACCCATCAAGCACAACTTTCTGATTTATCATATTTCACGAATGATTGGACTCTTTATTTTGAAATGCCCCTCATGGACCCTCGATAGATTGCATTGTATGTGATATATATATTTTTTGATGCACACGGTCACTTTATTTATATTGTATATAGCGCTGTATTCACAAAACATGGCCTGGTCATTCCCGTCCAGAAGGGGTTAAACATGGCAATTGACAACCAATGGAGGAAGTATTCTATTGGCCGGTGACGTGGAGATGAATATACGCTCGATGCACAGATAACTCAGTGGCGCTAATAAGTGCACTTTGGTTTCCACAACACCGGCGACCGACATGCCAACGGGCGGATGGAAACGCTTTAAGAGGTAAATAAGTTTTTAGAAGGAGAGGGATTGGTCAGTACAGGTTATGGAATTCGGATCGGGGGGAGGTCCTAAAGATCTCAAGTGATGTAAATACTGTATATGGAATTCAGAAAGGATATTGTAGTGATAATGAACATGGGATGAATGAAAGAGAGAAAGAAATGTGAGAGAAAAAGAAAGGGGGTGAAAGAGGCAGAAAAAAGTGTGGGGTGGCTCCCCGAACCCAACCCCCCCCCCCCCCCCCGTGTCCCCCCCACCACTCAGCCAGGCTGTGACATTTCCTGAAGGTCGTCACCCGTAAGGATAAAGTATTGCCATGGTCGCCATTTGTCGTGGAAGAGGCCCTCACCATTGTATTGAGTGGCTGACATCCTCCATGTCCCTGAGTTTATTGGACAACCAATGGAGAACCAAGAGAGACCTCGTGGGTGGAACAGCTGATCTCCAGCAAAGGGGAATCCACGCCTTGGCTGTGTTTGATAGCTGAGGGATGTTTTATCAATGGGCCTTGCAGTGATATGGAGCAGGCATGCCGCAGGGCCGTCCGCTAAGTCTACATTGGTTAATGTTTTCATGGTGTCGGTCCACTGCTCCCCAGAATGTTTTCATTTGTGGACATTCCCAAAAGATATGGTTATGGTACAAAGTCCCGGTCCCCGGCTCCAGATCACAACGCCAACGTGTCTGGGACTTGTGGGGAGAAAAGATGTAAAATTTGAGGGCACCCTCTCCCACCTCCTAAGGATCGTGTTCCCGGTTTCCTGCACCTTCGAGGCTATCGAGTATTTTTGTGCAAAATGGAGGATCTTCTCTTTTTGGGCTTCCGTAAATTTGGTGTTTAGGTCAGACTCCCAGCGCGCCAGGAATGGAGGGGAAAAGTCCATCAATGGGGGAAAGATACCTGGAGGATGGAGACATTTGCGGAGAAAGAGTTGAAGTCCAGTGGGGGATTTGCTGCCCTTCTCAAAACTTCCGTGGAAATTTTCCCATCGTTCCCAAGAAAATCCCAAAGGTGTAATCGGCCCTCCGGGATCAAACCAAGGAACTGTGTACCCTCAAGGCCAGGAGGAAAATCTGGGTTCCCCAAAACGGGCACCACAGGGGAGGGATGAGGGGAGACCGCGGTATGAAGGAAAGCCTTCCTAACCACCGCAAGCATGCTACGAAGTTCCTCTGGGATAGGTACCGTAGTCCATGGCCGAGTCCTCCATTTCCATGGCTACCCATCTTTTGGCCTCGGCATGACAATGCCAGTCGATCAGTCTGGTAAATGGGCTGCTCTAGAGTAGACTTTCACATTCGGTAGCCCCAGATTCCCCCCCCCCCCAGACTTCAGTAGATAAAGGAGCTGAATGCGTGGTCTTTGATGTCACCAAACAAACTCCCGGAACAAAGCGGCCATGAATAGATGCGGCCTTAAGATGGCAGCCAACCAAATCCTCAAAATGGCTACAGATGGATGGAGAGGAGAGAGAGGACCGAGAGAGAGGACAGAGGGACCGGAGAGAGGACAGAGGGACCAGGAGAGAGGAGAGAGAGGACCGAGAGAGAGGACAGAGGGACCGGAAGAGAGGACTGAGGGGCCCGGGAGAGAGGACTGAGGGACCGGGAGAGAGGAGAGAGAGGACCGAGACAGAGGACAGAGGGACCGGGAGAGAGGAGAGGACCGAGAGAGAGGACAGAGGGACCAGGAGAGAGGACAGAGGGCCCGGGAGAGAGGACAGAGGGCCCGGGAGAGAGGACAGAGGGCCCGGGAGAGAGAAGAGAGAGGACCGAGAGAGAGGACAGAGGGACCGGGAGAGAGGACAGAGGAACCTGGGAGAGAGGACTGAGGGGCCCGGGAGAGAGGACAGAGGGCCCGGGAGAGAGGACAGAGGGCCCGGGAGAGAGGACAGAGGGCCCAGGAGAGAGGACAGAGGGACCGGGAGAGAGGAGAGAGAGGACCGAGAGAGAGGACAGAGGGACCGGGAGAGAGGACAGAGGGACCGGGAGAGAGGACAGAGGGACCGGGAGAGAGGACTGAGGGGCCCGGGAGAGAGGACAGAGGGACCGGGAGAGAGGAGAGAGAGGACAGAGGGACCGGGAGAGAGGAGAGAGAGGACAGAGGGACCGGGAGAGAGGACAGAGGGACCGGGAGAGAGGACAGAGGGCCCGGGAGAGAGGACAGAGGGCCCGGGAGAGAGGACAGAGGGCCCGGGAGAGAGGACAGAGGGCCCAGGAGAGAGGACAGAGGGACCGGGAGAGAGGAGAGAGAGGACCGAGAGAGAGGACAGAGGGACCGGGAGAGAGGAGAGAGGGACCGGGAGAGAGGACACAGGGACCGGGAGAGAGGACAGAGGGGCCCAGGAGAGAGGACAGAGGGACCGGGAGAGAGGACAGAGGGACCGGGAGAGAGGACAGAGGGACCAGAAGAGAGGACAGAGGGACCAGAAGAGAGGACAGAGGGACCAGAAGAGAGGAGAGAGGGACCGGGAGAGAGGACAGAGGGTCCGGGAGAGAGGACAGAGGGACCGGGAGAGAGGACAGAGGGACCGGGAGAGGGGACAGAGGGACCAGAAGAGAGGACAGAGGGACCAGGAGAGAGGACACAGGGACCGGGAGAGAGGACAGAGGGACCGGGAGAGAGGACAGAGGGACCCGGAAAGAGGACAGAGGGCCTGGGAGAGAGGACAGAGGGGCCCAGGAGAGAGGACAGAGGGACCGGGAGAGGGGACAGAGGGGCCCAAGAGAGAGGACAGAGGGGCCCAGGAGAGAGGACAGAGGGACCGGGAGAGGGGACAGAGGGACCAGAAGAGAGGACAGAGGGACCGGGAGAGAGGAGAGAGGGACCAGGAGAGAGGACACAGGGACCGGGAGAGAGGACAGAGGGGCCCAGGAGAGAGGACAGAGGGACCGGGAGAGAGGACAGAGGGACCGGGAGAGAGGACAGAGGGACCGGGAGAGAGGACACAGGGACCGAGAGAGAGGACAGAGGGCCCTGGAGAGAGGACAGAGGGCCCTGGAGAGAGGACAGAGGGGCCGGGAGAGGGGACAGAGGGGCCGGGAGAGAGGACAGAGGGACCGAGAGAGAGGACAGAGGGACCGGGAGAGAGGACAGAGGGACCGGGAGAGAGGACAGAGGGACCGGGAGAGAGGACAGAGGGACCGGGAGAGAGGAGAGAGAGGACCGAGAGAGAGGACAGAGGGACCGGGAGAGAGGACTGAGGGGCCCGGGAGAGAGGACAGAGGGCCCAGGAGAGAGGACAGAGGGACCAGAAGAGAGGACAGAGGGACCGGGAGAGAGGAGAGAGGGACCAGGAGAGAGGACACAGGGACCGGGAGAGAGGACAGAGGGGCCCAGGAGAGAGGACAGAGGGACCGGGAGAGAGGACAGAGGGACCGGGAGAGAGGACAGAGGGACCAGAAGAGAGGACAGAGGGACCAGAAGAGAGGACAGAGGGAACGGGAGAGAGGACAGAGGGACCGGGAGAGAGGACAGAGGGACCGGGAGAGAGGACAGAGGGCCCTGGAGAGAGGACAGAGGGGCCCAGGAGAGAGGACAGAGGGACCGGGAGAGAGGACAGAGGGACCGGGGGAGGGGACAGAGGCACTGGGAGAGAGGGACCGGGTGAGAGGACAGAGGGCCCTGGAGAGAGGACAGAGGGCCCTGGAGAGAGGACAGAGGGACCAGAAGAGAGGACAGAGGGGCCCAGGAGAGAGGACACAGGGATCGGGAGAGGGGACAGAGGGACCGGGAGAGAGGACTGAGGGCCCTGGAGAGAGGACTGAGGGCCCTGGAGAGAGGACAGAGGGACCGAGAGAGAGGACAGAGGGACCGGGAGAGAGGACAGAGGGACCGGGAGAGGGGACAGAGGGACCAGAAGAGAGGACAGAGGGACCGGGAGAGAGGAGAGAGGGACCGGGAAAGAGGACAGAGGGCCCAGGAGAGAGGACAGAGGGACCGGGAGAGAGGACAGAGGGACCGGGAGAGAGGACAGAGGGACCGGGAGAGAGGACAGAGGGGCCGGAAGAGGGGACAGAGGGGCCCGGGAGAGAGGACAGAGGGACCGGGAGAGAGGACAGAGGGACCGGGAGAGAGGACAGAGGGACCGGGATAGAGGACAGAGGGACCGGGAGAGAGGACAGAGGGGCCCGGAGAGAGGACAGAGGGGCCCGGAGAGAGGACAGAGGGGCCCGGGAGAGAGGACAGAGGGACCCGGAGAGAGGACAGAGGGACCAGGAGAGAGGACAGAGGGACCCGGAGAGAGGACAGAGGGACCCGGAGAGAGGACAGAGGGACCGGGAGAGAGGACAGAGGGACCGGGAGAGAGGACAGAGGGGCCCGGAGAGAGGACAGAGGGACCCAGAGAGAGGACAGAGGGGCCCGGGAGAGAGGACAGAGGGACCCGGAGAGAGGACAGAGGGACCAGGAGAGAGGACAGAGGGACCCGGAGAGAGGACAGAGGGACCCGGAGAGAGGACAGAGTGACCCGGAGAGAGGACAGTGGGACCGGGAGAGAGGGACCAGGAGAGAGGACAGAGGGCCCTGGAGAGAGGACAGAGGGACCGGGAGAGAGGACAGAGGGACCCGGAGAGAGGACAGAGGGACCCGGAGAGAGGGACCAGGAGAGAGGACAGAGGGCCCGGGAGAGAGGACAGAAGGACCGGGAGAGAGGACAGAGGGACCGGGAGAGAGGACAGAGGGACCAGGAGAGAGGACACAGGGACCGGGAGAGAGGACAGAGGGGCCCAGGAGAGAGGACAGAGGGACCGGGAGAGAGGGACCAGGAGAGAGGACACAGGGACCGGGAGAGAGGACAGAGGGGCCCAGGAGAGAGGACAGAGGGACCGGGAGAGAGGACAGAGGGACCGGGAGAGAGGACAGAGGGACCGGGAGAGAGGACAGAGGGACCGGGAGAGAGGACAGAGGGCCCTGGAGAGAGGACAGAGGGACCGGGAGAGAGGACAGAGGGACCGGGAGAGAGGACAGAGGGGCCCAGGAGAGAGGACAGAGGGGCCCAGGAGAGAGGACAGAGGGACCAGAAGAGAGGACAGAGGGACCAGAAGAGAGGACAGAGGGACCGGGAGGGAGGACAGAGGGACCGGGAGAGAGGACAGAGGGGCCCGGGAGAGAGGACAGAGGGGTCGGGAGAGGGGACAGAGGGACAGTGGGGGGGCAGTGTACAGTGTGGGGGGTAGTGAGCAGTATACAGTGGATGGGAGACCGCCTGGGAATACCAGGTGCTGTAGGCTTTTTGCTTTTCGTTGGCTTTCTCTTTTTTCTTTGGAGTTGAAAAGGGTCTAGGGTGGCATTGGTGATCGCCTACGGCCACATCACCCTGAACGCGCCCGATCTCATCTGATCTCGGAAGCTAAGCAGGGTCGGGCCTGGTTAGTACCTGTTACGGAACAGGGCACCCCTGAGCAGGTACCTCCGTTGACAGATGCTCCTAGTGCTTCCCGAGGGCTCCAAGCACTCCACCAGACACCGTAAGCACTTCAGACTCCACGAACCGCCGCAGCTTGGTTAGGGTCTTGGCATCTCCTACCCACCCTGGACCAACGACAAGGCCCCAGGTTCCTGTGGGTGAACCTCTCTTTCCCCAGAGAGTGCAGCACGAACAAGCTCTTACAAGAGCTTAGTGATTCTCTAAGGGAGTATGGAAGACCATAGCAATACCTGCAGCCTGCAGCAGATTCCCCCAATAACGAGACAAAGCTCCGAGATGAGGGTAAAACAGGAACAACAACAACATTTATTGGAAGAACAGAGCACACTTTTATACAGAAATTGGAACATCCTTCCCCCAACAACCGCTTTCCCATTGGTCAATTGTAAAGTACTTGCAGTTCTCACTAAGGTCCTCTCCAGCATATGCAAATGAGGGCTTGAAAATGAGTCAACAGGGATTGGTCAGATAGCTTTGACCAATGCAAGGAGACAGAAGCCCCAGGGGGCAATCAATGTACACAATAGTCAGACACAGAACAATGGTTCCCTAACGAGCCCTCAATACATATTACTCTGTGTGTCAATAGACCGCCCGTCTCCTCAGAACTTCCTGTAAAGCCCATATTAGGAGTTGGCTTCCTGTTCCTTACAGTTTACAGGAATACGTTTTAGCTTCCAGGAGAGGCAAGGCTCCATTAGCCACATGTTTAAAGAAACACAAAAAGACACAAAAATGCATAACACCCAGTCTACTGAACAGAACCCCCACATTCAACCCATCCCCATATAGCCTGGATCTGAGCGCTCAACATATCCAAACAGCGCTCAGATGCCACAAACACAGTCAAATTGCAATGGGGTTTACGTTTAGCCTGGGCTGATGAGAGGGTCCATAGTCCCATTGCAGGAGGCGAGCAACCAGGCTTCTCCAACGCCCAGTGGCGAGATTGGTCTCGTCACAGTACCTGGATGGGAGACCGCCTGGGAATACCAGGTGCTGTAGGCTTTTAGTTTTTCCTTGGCATTCTTTTTTCTTTTTGGGAGGAGCCATCTTGGCATGGCCAAGCTCAAAGGGGTCGAGGGTGGCATTGGTGATCGCCTACGGCCACATCACCATGAATACGCCCGATCTCGTCTGATCTCAGAAGCTAAGCAGGGTCGGGCCTGGTTAGTACCTGGATGGGAGACCGCCTGGGAATACCAGGTGCTGTAGGCTTTTAGTTTTTCCTTGGCATTCTTTTTTCTTTTTGGGAGGCGCCATCTTGGCATGGCCAAGCTCAAAGGGGTCGAGGGTGGCATTGGTGATCGCCTACGGCCACATCACCCTGAACACGCCCGATCTCGTCTGATCTCGGAAGCTAAGCATGGTCGGGCCTGGTTAGTACCTGGATGGGAGACCGCTTGGGAATACCAGGTGCTGTAGGCTTTTAGTTTTTCCTTGGCATTCTTTTTTCTTTTTGGGAGGCGCCATCTTGGCATGGCCAAGCTCAAAGGGGTCGAGGGTGGCTTTGGTGATCGCCTATGGCCACATCACCCTGAACACGCCCGATCTCGTCTGATCTCGGAAGCTAAGCAGGGTCGGGCCTGGTTAGTACCTGGATGGGAGACCGCCTGGGAATAACAGGTGCTGTAGGCTTTTAGTTTTTCCTTGGCATTCTTTTTTCTTTTTGGGAGGCGCCATCTTGGCATGGCCAAGCTCAAAGGGGTCGAGGGTGGCTTTGGTGATCACCTATGGCCACATCACCCTGAACACGACCGATCTCGTCTGATCTTGGAAGCTAAGCAGGGTCAGGCCTGGTTAGTACCTGGATGGGAGACCGCCTGGGAATACCAGGTGCTGTAGGCTTTTAGTTTTTCCTTGGCATTCTCTTTTCTTTTTGGGAGGCGCCATCTTGGCATGGCCAAGCTCAAAGGGGTCGAGGGTGGCATTGGTGATCGCCTACGGCCACATCACCCTGAACAAGCCCGATCTCGTCTGATCTCGGAAGCTAAGCAGGGTCGGGCCTGGTTAGTACCTGGATGGGAGACTGCCTAGGAATACCAGGTGCTGTAGGCTTTTAGTTTTTCCTTGGCATTCTTTTTTCTTTTTGGGAGGCGCCATCTTGGCATGGCCAAGCTCAAAGGGGTCGAGGGTGGCTTTGGTGATCGCCTACGGCCACATCACCCTGAACATGCCCAATCTCGTCTGATCTCGGAAGCTAAGCAGGGTCGGGCCTGGTTAGTACCTGGATGGGAGACCGCCTGGGAATACCAGGTGCTGTAGGCTTTTAGTTTTTCCTTGGCATTCTTTTTTCTTTTTGGGAGGCGCCATCTTGGCATGGCCAAGCTCAAAGAGGTCGAGGGTGGCATTGGTGATCACCTACGGCCACATCACCCTGAACACGCCCGATCTAGTCTGATCTCGGAAGCTAAGCAGGGTCGGGCCTGGTTAGCACCTGGATGGGAGACTGCCTGGGAATACCAGGTGCTGTAGGCTTTTAGTTTTTCCTTGGCATTCTGTTTTCTTTTTGGGAGGCGCCATCTTGGCATGGCCAAGCTCAAAGGGGTCGAGGGTGGCATTGGTGATTGCCTATGGCCACATCACCCTGAACACACCCGATCTCGTCTGATCTCCGAAGCTATGCAGAGTCGGGCCTGGTTAGTACCTGGATGGGAGACCGCCTGGGAATACCAGGTGCTGTAGGCTTTTAGTTTTTCCTTGGCATTCTTTTTTCTTTTTGGGAGGCGCCATCTTGGCATGGCCAAGCTCAAAGGGGTCGAGGGTGGCATTGGTGATCGCCTACAGCCACATCACCCTGAACACGCCCGATCTCGTCTGATCTTGGAAGCTAAGCAGGGTCGGGCCTGGTTAGTACCTGGATGGGAGACCGCCTGGGAATACCAGGTGCTGTAGGCTTTTAGTTTTTCCTTGGCATTCTTTTTTCTTTTTGGGAGGCGCCATCTTGGCATGGCCAAGCTCAAAGGGGTCGAGGGTGGCATTGGTGATCGCCTACGGCCACATCACCCTGAACATGCCCGATCTCGTCTGATCTCGGAAGCTAAGCAGGGTCGGGCCTGGTTAGTACCTGGATGGGAGTCCGCCTAGGAATACCAGGTGCTGTAGGCTTTTAGTTTTTCCTTGGCATTCTTTTTTCTTTTTGGGAGGCGCCATCTTGGCATGGCCAAGCTCAAAGGGGTCGAGGGTGGCATTGGTGATCGCCTATGGCCACATCACCCTGAACACGCCCGATCTCGTCTGATCACGGAAGCTAAACAGGGTCGGGCCTGGTTAGTACCTGGATGGGAGACCGCCTGGGAATACCAGGTGCTGTAGGCTTTTAGTTTTTCCTTGGCATTCTTTTTTCTTTTTGGGAGGCGCCATCTTGGCATGGCCAAGCTCAAAGGGGTCGAGGGTGGCATTGGTGATCGCCTACGGCCACATCACCCTGAACACGCCCGATCTAGTCTGATCTCGGAAGCTACGCAGGGTCGGGCCTGGTTAGTACCTGGATGGGAGACCGCCTGGGAATACCAAGTGCTGTAGGCTTTTAGTTTTTCCTTGGCATTCTTTTTTCTTTTTGGGAGGCGCCATCTTGGCATGGCCAAGCTCAAAGGGGTCGAGGGTGGCATTGGTGATCGCCTACGGCCACATCACCCTGAACATGCCCGATCTCGTCTGATCTCGGAAGCTAAGCATGGTCGGGCCTGGTATGTACCTGGATGGGAGACCGCCTGGGAATACCAGGTGCTGTAGGCTTTTAGTTTTTCCTTGGCATTCTTTTTTCTTTTTGGGAGGCGCCATCTTGGCATGGCCAAGCTCAAAGGGGTCGAGGGTGGCTTTGGTGATCGCCTATGGCCACATCACCCTGAACACGCCCGATCTCGTCTGATCTCGGAAGCTAAGCAGGGTCGGGCCTGGTTAGTACCTTGATGGGAGACCGCCTGGGAATACCAGGTGCTGTAGGCTTTTAGTTTTTCCTTGGCATTCTTTTTTCTTTTTGGGAGGCGCCATCTTTGCATGGCCAAGCTCAAAGGGGTCGAGGGTGGCATTGGTGATCGCCTACGGCCACATCACCCTGAACACGCCCAATCTCGTCTGATCTCGGAAGCTAAGCAGGGTCGGGCCTGGTTAGTACCTGGATGGGAGACCGCCTGGGAATACCAGGTGCTGTAGGCTTTTAGTTTTTCCTTGGCATTCTTTTTTCTTTTTGGGAGGCGCCATCTTGGCATGGCCAAGCTCAAAGGGGTCGAGGGTGGCATTGGTGATCGCCTACGGCCACATCACCCTGAACACGCCCGATCTAGTCTGATCTCGGAAGCTAAGCAGGGTCGGGCCTGGTTAGTACCTGGATGGGAGACCGCCTGGGAATACCAGGGGCTGTACGCTTTTTTGTTTTTCCTTGGCATTCTTTTTGCTTTTTGGGAGGCGCCATCTTGTCATGGCCACGCTCAAAGGGGTTGAGGGTGGCATTGGTGAGCGCCTACGGCCACATCACCCTGAACACGCCCGATCTTGTCTGATCTCGGAAGCTAAGCAGGGTCGGGCCTGGTTAGTACCTGGATGGGAGACCGCCTGGGAATACCAGGTACTGTAGGCTTTTAGTTTTTCCTTGGCATTCTTTTTTCTTTTTGGGAGGCGCCATCTTGGCATGGCCAAGCTCAAAGGGGTCGAGGGTGGCATTGGTGATCGCCTATGGCCACATCACCCTGAACACGACCGATCTCGTCTGATTTCAGAAGCTAAGCAGGGTCGGGCCTGGTTAGTACCTGGATGGGAGACCGCCTGGGAATACCAGGTGCTGTAGGCTTTTAGTTTTTCCTTGGCATTCTTTTTTCTTTTTGGGAGGCGCCATCTTGGCATGGCCAAGCTCAAAGGGGTCGAGGGTGGTATTGGTGATTGCCTACGGCCACATCATCCTGAACACGCCTGATCTCGGAAGCTAAGCAGGGTCAGGCCTGGCTAGTACCTGGATGGGAGACCGCCTAGGAATACCAGGTGCTGTAGGCTTTTAGTTTTTCCTTGGCATTATTTTTTCTTTTTGGGAGGCGCCATCTTGGCATGGCCAAGCTCAAAGGGGTCGAGGGTGGCATTGGTGATCGCCTACGGCCACATCACCCTGAACACGCCCGATCTCGTCTGATCTCAGAAAGCTAAGCAGGGTCGGGCCTGTTTAGTACCTGGATGGGAGACCGCCTGGGAATACCAGGTGCTGTAGGCTTTTTGTTTTTCCTTGGCATTCTTTTTTCTTTTTGGGAGGCGCCATCTTGGCATGGCAAAGCTCAAAGGGGTCGAGGGTGGCTTTGGTGAGCGTCTACGGCCACATCACCCTGAACACGCCCGATCTCGTCTGATATCGGAAGCTAAGCAGGGTCGGGCCTGGTTAGTACCTGGATGGGAGACCGCCTGGGAATACCAGTTGCTGTAGGCTTTTCATTTTTCCTTGGCATTCTTTTTTCTTTTTGGGAGGCGTCATCTTGGCATGGCCAAGCTCAAAGGGGTCGAGGGTGGCATTGGTGATCGCCTACGGCCACATCACCCTGAACACGCCCGATCTCGTCTGATCTCGGAAGCTAAGCAGGGTCGGGCCTGGTTAGTACCTGGATGGGAGACCGCCTGGGAATACCAGGTGCTGTAGGCTTTTGGTTTTCCTTTGGCATTCTTTTTTCTTTTTCGGAGGTGCCATCTTGGCATTGCCAAGCTCAAAGGGGTCGAGGGTGGCATTGGTGATCACCTACGGCCACATCACCCTGAACACGCCCGATCTCGTCTGATCTCGGAAGCTAAGCAGGGTTGGGCCTGGTTAGTACCTGGATGGGAGACCGCCTGGGAATACCAGGTGCTGTAGGCTTTTGGTTTTCCTTTGGCATTCTTTTTTCTTTTTCGGAGGTGCCATCTTGGCATGGCCAAGCTCAAAGGGGTCGAGGGTGGCATTGGTGATCGCCTACGGCCACATCACCCTTAACACGCCCGATCTCGTCTGATCTGGGAAGCTAAGCAGGGTCAGGCCTGGTTAGTACCTGGATGGGAGACCGCCTGGGAATACCAGGTGCTGTAGGCTTTTGGTTTTCCTTTGGCATTCTTTTTTCTTTTTCGGAGGTGCCATCTTGGCATGGCCAAGCTTAAAGGGGTCGAGGGTGGCTTTGGTGATCGCCTACGGCCACATCAACCTGAACACGCCCCATCTCGTCTGATCTCGTAAGCTAAGCAGGGTCGGGCCTGGTTAGTACCTGCATGGGAGACCGCCTGGGAATACCAGGTGCTGTAGGCTTTTGGTTTTCCTTTGGCATTCTTTTTTCTTTTTCGGAGATGCCATCTTGGCATGGCCAAACTCAAAGGGGTCGAGGGTGGCAGTGGTGATCGCCTACGGCCACATCACCCTGAACACGCCCGATCTCGTCTGATCTTGGAAGCTAAGCAGGGTCGGGCCTGGTTAGTACCTGGATGGGAGACCGCCTGGGAATACCAGGTGCTGTAGGCTTTTGGTTTTCCTTTGGCATTCTTTTTTCTTTTTCGGAGGTGCCATCTTGGCATGGCCAAGCTCAAAGGGGTCGAGGGTGGCATTGGTGATCGCCTATGGCCACATCACCCTGAACACGCCCGATCTCGTCTAATCTCTGAAGCTAAGCAGAGTCGGGCCTGGTTAGTACCTGGATGGGAGACCGCCTGGGAATACCAGGTGCTGTAGGCTTTTGGTTTTCCTTTGGCATTCTTTTTTCTTTTTCGGAGGTTCCATCTTGGCATGGCCAAGCTCAAAGAGGTCGAGGGTGGCATTGGTGATCGCCTACGGCCACATCACCCTGAACACGCCCAACCTCGTCTGATCTCGGAAGCTAAGCAGGGTCGGGCCTGGTTAGTACCTGGATGGGAGACCGCCTTGGAATACCAGGTGCTGTAGGCTTTTGGTTTTCCTTTGGCATTCTTTTTTCTTTTTCGGAGGTGCCATCTTGGCATGGCCAAGCTCAAAGGGGTCGAGGGTGGCATTGGTGATTGCCTACGGCCACATCACCCTGAACACGCCCAATCTCGTCTGATCTCGGAAGCTAAGCAGGGTCGGGCCTGGTTAGTACCTGGATGGGAGACCGCCTGGGAATACCAGGTGCTGTAGGCTTTTAGTTTTCCTTTGGCATTCTTTTTTCTTTTTCGGAGGTGCCATCTTGGCATGGCAAAGCTCAAAGGGGTCGAGGGTGGCATGGGTGGTCGCCTACGGCCACATCACTCTGAACACGCACGATCTCGTCTGATCTCGGAAGCTAAGCAGGGTCGGGCCTGGTTAGTACCTGGATGGGAGACCGCCTGGGAATACCAGGTGCTGTAGGCTTTTGGTTTTCCTTTGGCATTCTTTTTTCTTTTTCGGAGGTGCCATCTTGGCATGGCCAAGCTCAAAGGGGTCGAGGGTGGCATTGGTGATCGCCTACAGCCACATCACCCTGAACACGCCCGATCTCGTCTGATCTTGGAAGCTAAGCAGGGTCGGGCCTGGTTAGTACCTGGATGGGAGACCGCCTGGGAATACCAGGTGCTGTAGGCTTTTAGTTTTTCCTTGGCATTCTTTTTTCTTTTTGGGAGGCACCATCTTGGCATGGCCAAGCTCAAAGGGGTCGAGGGTGGCATTGGTGATCGCCTACGGCCACATCAACCTGAACACGCCCGATTTCGTCTGCTCTCGGAAGCTAAGCAGGGTCAGGCCTGGTTAGTACCTGGATGGGAGACCGACTAGGAATACCAGGTGCTGTAGGCTTTTAGTTTTTCCTTGGCATTCTTTTTTCTTTTTGTGAGGCGCCATCTTGGCATGGCCAAGCTCAAAGGGGTCGAGGGTGGCCTTGGTGAGCGTCTACAGCCACATCACCCTGAACACGCCCGATCTCGTCTAATCTCGGAAGCTAAGCAGGGTCGGGCCTGGTTAGTACCAGGATGGGAGACTGCCTGGGAATACCAGGTTCTGTTGCCTTTTAGTTTGTCCTTGGCATTCTTTTTTCTTTTTGGGAGGCGTCATTTTGGCATGGCCAAGCTCAAAGGGGTCGAGGGTGGCATTGGTGATCGCCTACGGCCACATCACCCTGAACACGCCCGATCTCGTCTGATCTCGGAAGCTAAGCAGGGTCGGGCCTGGTTAGTACCTGGATGGGAGACCGCCTGGGAATACCAGGTGCTGTAGGCTTTTGCTTTTCCTTTGGCATTCTTTTTTCTTTTTGGGAGGTGCCATCTTGGCATGGCCAAGCTCAAAGGGGTCGAGGGTGGCATTGGTGATCGCCTACGGCCACATCACCCTGAACACGCCCGATCTCGTCTGATCTCGGAAGCTAAGCAGGGTCGGGCCTGGTTAGTACCTGGATGTGAGACCGCCTGGGAATACCAGGTGCTGTAGGCTTTTCCTTTGGCATTCTTTTTTCTTTTTGGGAGGTGCCATCTTGGCATGGCCAAGCTCAAAGGGGTCGAGGGTGGCATTGGTGATCGCCTACGGCCACATCACCCTGAACACGCCCGATCTCGTCTGATCTCGGAAGCTAAGCAGGGTCGGGCCTGGTTAGTACCTGGATGGGAGACCGCCTGGGAATACCAGGTGCTGTAGGCTTTTGCTTTTCCTTTGGCATTCTTTTTTCTTTTTGGGAGGTGCCATCTTGGCATGGCCAAGCTCAAAGGGGTCGAGGGTGGCATTGGTGATCGCCTACGGCCACATCACCCTGAACACGCCCGATCTCGTCTGATCTCGGAAGCTAAGCAGGGTCGGGCCTGGTTAGTACCTGGATGGGAGACCGCCTGGGAATACCAGGTGCTGTAGGCTTTTGCTTTTCCTTTGGCATTCTTTTTTCTTTTTGGGAGGTGCCATCTTGGCATGGCCAAGCTCAAAGGGGTCGAGGGTGGCATTGGTGATTGCCTACGGCCACATCACCCTGAACACGCCCGATCTTGTCTGATCTCGGAAGCTAAGCAGGGTCGGGCCTGGTTAGTACCTGGATGGGAGACCGCCTGGGAATACCAGGTGCTGTAGGCTTTTGCTTTTCCTTTGGCATTCTTTTTTCTTTTTGGGAGGTGCCATCTTGGCATGGCCAAGCTCAAAGGGGTCGAGGGTGGCTTTGGTGATCGCCTACGGCCACATCACCCTGAACACGCCCGATCTCGTCTGATCTCGGAAGCTAAGCAGGGTCGGGCCTGGTTAGTACCTGGATGGGTGACCGCCTGGGAATACCAGGTGCTGTAGGCTTTTGCTTTTCCTTTGGCATTCTTTTTTCCTTTTGGGAGGTGCCATCTTGGCATGGCCAAGCTCAAAGGGGTCGAGGGTGGCATTGGTGATCGCCTACGGCCACATCACCCTGAACACGCCCGATCTCGTCTGATCTCGGAAGCTAAGCAGGGTCGGGCCTGGTTAGTACCTGGATGGGAGACCGCCTGGGAATACCAGGTGCTGTAGGCTTTTGCTTTTCCTTTGGCATTCTTTTTTCTTTTTGGGAGGTGCCATCTTGGCATGGCCAAGCTCAAAGGGGTCGAGGGTGGCATTGGTGATCGCCTACGGCCACATCACCCTGAACACGCCCGATCTCGTCTGATCTCGGAAGCTAAGCAGGGTCGGGCCTGGTTAGTACCTGGATGGGAGACCGCCTGGGAATACCAGGTGCTGTAGGCTTTTGCTTTTCCTTTGGCATTCTTTTTTCTTTTTGGGAGGTGCCATCTTGGCATGGCCAAGCTCAAAGGGGTCGAGGGTGGCATTGGTGATTGCCTACGGCCACATCACCCTGAACACGCCCGATCTCGTCTGATCTCGGAAGCTAAGCAGGGTCGGGCCTGGTTAGTACCTGGATGGGAGACCGCCTGGGAATACCAGGTGCTGTAGGCTTTTGCTTTTCCTTTGGCATTCTTTTTTCTTTTTGGGAGGTGCCATCTTGGCATGGCCAAGCTCAAAGGGGTCGAGGGTGGCATTGGTGATCGCCTACGGCCACATCACCCTGAACACGCCCGATCTCGTCTGATCTCGGAAGCTAAGCAGGGTCGGGCCTGGTTAGTACCTGGATGGGAGACCGCCTGGGAATACCAGGTGCTGTAGGCTTTTGCTTTTCCTTTGGCATTCTTTTTTCTTTTTGGGAGGTGCCATCTTGGCATGGCCAAGCTCAAAGGGGTCGAGGGTGGCATTGGTGATCGCCTACGGCCACATCACCCTGAACACGCCCGATCTCGTCTGATCTCGGAAGCTAAGCAGGGTCGGGCCTGGTTAGTACCTGGATGGGAGACCGCCTGGGAATACCAGGTGCTTTAGGCTTTTGCTTTTCCTTTGGCATTCTTTTTGGGAGGTGCCATCTTGGCATGGCCAAGCTCAAAGGGGTCGAGGGTGGCATTGGTGATCGCCTACGGCCACATCACCCTGAACACGCCCGATCTCGTCTGATCTTGGAAGCTAAGCAGGGTCGGGCCTGGTTAGTACCTGGATGGGAGACCGCCTGGGAATACCAGGTGCTGTAGGCTTTTGCTTTTCCTTTGGCATTCTTTTTTCTTTTTGGGAGGTGCCATCTTGGCATGGCCAAGCTCAAAGGGGTCGAGGGTGGCATTGGTGATCGCCTACGGCCACATCACCCTGAACACGCCCGATCTCGTCTGATCTCGGAAGCTAAGCAGGGTCGGGCCTGGTTAGTACCTGGATGGGAGACCGCCTGGGAATACCGGGTGCTGTAGGCTTTTGCTTTTCCTTTGGCATTCTTTTTTCTTTTTGGGAGGTGCCATCTTGGCATGGCCAAGCTCAAAGGGGTCGAGGGTGGCATTGGTGATCGCCTACGGCCACATCACCCTGAACACGCCCGATCTCGTCTGATCTCGGAAGCTAAGCAGGGTCGTGCCTGGTTAGTACCTGGATGGGAGACCGCCTGGGAATACCAGGTGCTGTAGGCTTTTGCTTTTACTTTGGCATTCTTTTTTCTTTTTGGGAGGTGCCATCTTGGCATGGCCAAGCTCAAAGGGGTCGAGGGTGGCATTGGTGATCGCCTACGGCCACATCACCCTGAACACGCCCGATCTCGTCTGATCTTGGAAGCTAAGCAGGGTCGGGCCTGGTTAGTACCTGGATGGGAGACCGCCTGGGAATTCCAGGTGCTGTAGGCTTTTGCTTTTCCTTTGGCATTCTTTTTTCTTTTTGGGAGGTGCCATCTTGGCATGGCCAAGCTCAAAGGGGTCGAGGGTGGCATTGGCGATCGCCTACGGCCACATCACCCTGAACACGCCCGATCTCGTCTGATCTCGGAAGCTAAGCAGGGTCGTGCCTGGTTAGTACCTGGATGGGAGACCGCCTGGGAATACCAGGTGCTGTAGGCTTTTGCTTTTCCTTTGGCATTCTTTTTTCTTTTTGGGAGGTGCCATCTTGGCATGGCCAAGCTCAAAGGGGTCGAGGGTGGCATTGGTGATCGCCTACGGCCACATCACCCTGAACACGCCCGATCTCGTCTGATCTCGGAAGCTAAGCAGGGTCGGGCCTGGTTAGTACCTGGATGGGAGACCGCCTGGGAATACCAGGTGCTGTAGGCTTTTGCTTTTCCTTTGGCATTCTTTTTTCTTTTTGGGAGGTGACATCTTGGCATGGCCAAGCTCAAAGGGGTCGAGGGTGGCATTGGTGATCGCCTACGGCCACATCACCCAGAACACGCCCGATCTCGTCTGATCTCGGAAGCTAAGCAGGGTCGGGCCTGGTTAGTACCTGGATGGGAGACCGCCTGGGAATACCAGGTGCTGTAGGCTTTTGCTTTTCCTTTGGCATTCTTTTTTCTTTTTGGGAGGTGCCATCTTGGCATGGCCAAGCTCAAAGGGGTCGAGGGTGGCATTGGTGATCGCCTACGGCCACATCACCCTGAACACGCCCGATCTCGTCTGATCTCGGAAGCTAAGCAGGGTCGGGCCTGGTTAGTACCTGGATGGGAGACCGCCTGGGAATACCAGGTGCTGTAGGCTTTTGCTTTTCCTTTGGCATTCTTTTTTCTTTTTGGGAGGTGCCATCTTGGCATGGCCAAGCTCAAAGGGGTCGAGGGTGGCATTGGTGATCGCCTACGGCCACATCACCCTGAACACGCCCGATCTCGTCTGATCTCGGAAGCTAAGCAGGGTCAGGCCTGGTTAGTACCTGGATGGGAGACCGCCTGGGAATACCAGGTGCTGTAGGCTTTTGCTTTTCCTTTGGCATTCTTTTTTCTTTTTGGGAGGTGCCATCTTGGCATGGCCAAGCTCAAAGGGGTCGAGGGTGGCATTGGTGATTGCCTACGGCCACATCACCCTGAACACGCCCGATCTCGTCTGATCTCGGAAGCTAAGCAGGGTCGGGCCTGGTTAGTACCTGGATGGGAGACCGCCTGGGAATACCAGGTGCTGTAGGCTTTTGCTTTTCCTTTGGCATTCTTTTTTCTTTTTGGGAGGTGCCATCTTGGCATGGCCAAGCTCAAAGGGGTCGAGGGTGGCATTGGTGATCGCCTACGGCCACATCACCCTGAACACGCCCGATCTCGTCTGATCTCGGAAGCTAAGCAGGGTCGGGCCTGGTTAGTACCTGGATGGGAGACCGCCTGGGAATACCAGGTGCTGTAGGCTTTTGCTTTTCCTTTGGCATTCTTTTTTCTTTTTGGGAGGTGCCATCTTGGCATGGCCAAGCTCAAAGGGGTCGAGGGTGGCATTGGTGATCGCCTACGGCCACATCACCCTGAACACGCCCGATCTCGTCTGATCTCGGAAGCTAAGCAGGGTCGGGCCTGGTTAGTACCTGGATGGGAGACCGCCTGGGAATACCAGGTGCTTTAGGCTTTTGCTTTTCCTTTGGCATTCTTTTTGGGAGGTGCCATCTTGGCATGGCCAAGCTCAAAGGGGTCGAGGGTGGCATTGGTGATCGCCTACGGCCACATCACCCTGAACACGCCCGATCTCGTCTGATCTTGGAAGCTAAGCAGGGTCGGGCCTGCTTAGTACCTGGATGGGAGACCGCCTGGGAATACCAGGTGCTGTAGGCTTTTGCTTTTCCTTTGGCATTCTTTTTTCTTTTTGGGAGGTGCCATCTTGGCATGGCCAAGCTCAAAGGGGTCGAGGGTGGCATTGGTGATCGCCTACGGCCACATCAC
Organism: Pelophylax lessonae; assembly: GCF_965119305.1. Lineage (NCBI taxonomy): Eukaryota > Metazoa > Chordata > Amphibia > Anura > Ranidae > Pelophylax > Pelophylax lessonae. The sequence continues at coordinate 62,344 of NW_028120073.1, read as the reverse complement.
CCTGAACACGCCCGATCTCGTCTGATCTCGGAAGCTAAGCAGGGTCGGGCCTGGTTAGTACCTGGATGGGAGACCGCCTGGGAATACCGGGTGCTGTAGGCTTTTGCTTTTCCTTTGGCATTCTTTTTTCTTTTTGGGAGGTGCCATCTTGGCATGGCCAAGCTCAAAGGGGTCGAGGGTGGCATTGGTGATCGCCTACGGCCACATCACCCTGAACACGCCCGATCTCGTCTGATCTCGGAAGCTAAGCAGGGTCGTGCCTGGTTAGTACCTGGATGGGAGACCGCCTGGGAATACCAGGTGCTGTAGGCTTTTGCTTTTACTTTGGCATTCTTTTTTCTTTTTGGGAGGTGCCATCTTGGCATGGCCAAGCTCAAAGGGGTCGAGGGTGGCATTGGTGATCGCCTACGGCCACATCACCCTGAACACGCCCGATCTCGTCTGATCTTGGAAGCTAAGCAGGGTCGGGCCTGGTTAGTACCTGGATGGGAGACCGCCTGGGAATACCAGGTGCTGTAGGCTTTTGCTTTTCCTTTGGCATTCTTTTTTCTTTTTGGGAGGTGCCATCTTGGCATGGCCAAGCTCAAAGGGGTCGAGGGTGGCATTGGTGATTGCCTACGGCCACATCACCCTGAACACGCCCGATCTCGTCTGATCTCGGAAGCTAAGCAGGGTCGGGCCTGGTTAGTACCTGGATGGGAGACCGCCTGGGAATACCAGGTGCTGTAGGCTTTTGCTTTTCCTTTGGCATTCTTTTTTCTTTTTGGGAGGTGCCATCTTGGCATGGCCAAGCTCAAAGGGGTCGAGGGTGGCATTGGTGATCGCCTACGGCCACATCACCCTGAACACGCCCGATCTCGTCTGATCTCGGAAGCTAAGCAGGGTCGGGCCTGGTTAGTACCTGGATGGGAGACCGCCTGGGAATACCAGGTGCTGTAGGCTTTTGCTTTTCCTTTGGCATTCTTTTTTCTTTTTGGGAGGTGCCATCTTGGCATGGCCAAGCTCAAAGGGGTCGAGGGTGGCATTGGTGATCGCCTACGGCCACATCACCCTGAACACGCCCGATCTCGTCTGATCTCGGAAGCTAAGCAGGGTCGGGCCTGGTTAGTACCTGGATGGGAGACCGCCTGGGAATACCAGGTGCTTTAGGCTATTGCTTTTCCTTTGGCATTCTTTTTGGGAGGTGCCATCTTGGCATGGCCAAGCTCAAAGGGGTCGAGGGTGGCATTGGTGATCGCCTACGGCCACATCACCCTGAACACGCCCGATCTCGTCTGATCTTGGAAGCTAAGCAGGGTCGGGCCTGGTTAGTACCTGGATGGGAGACCGCCTGGGAATACCAGGTGCTGTAGGCTTTTGCTTTTCCTTTGGCATTCTTTTTTCTTTTTGGGAGGTGCCATCTTGGCATGGCCAAGCTCAAAGGGGTCGAGGGTGGCATTGGTGATCGCCTACGGCCACATCACCCTGAACACGCCCGATCTCGTCTGATCTCGGAAGCTAAGCAGGGTCGGGCCTGGTTAGTACCTGGATGGGAGACCGCCTGGGAATACCGGGTGCTGTAGGCTTTTGCTTTTCCTTTGGCATTCTTTTTTCTTTTTGGGAGGTGCCATCTTGGCATGGCCAAGCTCAAAGGGGTCGAGGGTGGCATTGGTGATCGCCTACGGCCACATCACCCTGAACACGCCCGATCTCGTCTGATCTCGGAAGCTAAGCAGGGTCGTGCCTGGTTAGTACCTGGATGGGAGACCGCCTGGGAATACCAGGTGCTGTAGGCTTTTGCTTTTACTTTGGCATTCTTTTTTCTTTTTGGGAGGTGCCATCTTGGCATGGCCAAGCTCAAAGGGGTCGAGGGTGGCATTGGTGATCGCCTACGGCCACATCACCCTGAACACGCCCGATCTCGTCTGATCTTGGAAGCTAAGCAGGGTCGGGCCTGGTTAGTACCTGGATGGGAGACCGCCTGGGAATACCAGGTGCTGTAGGCTTTTGCTTTTCCTTTGGCATTCTTTTTTCTTTTTGGGAGGTGCCATCTTGGCATGGCCAAGCTCAAAGGGGTCGAGGGTGGCATTGGCGATCGCCTACGGCCACATCACCCTGAACACGCCCGATCTCGTCTGATCTCGGAAGCTAAGCAGGGTCGTGCCTGGTTAGTACCTGGATGGGAGACCGCCTGGGAATACCAGGTGCTGTAGGCTTTTGCTTTTCCTTTGGCATTCTTTTTTCTTTTTGGGAGGTGCCATCTTGGCATGGCCAAGCTCAAAGGGGTCGAGGGTGGCATTGGTGATCGCCTACGGCCACATCACCCTGAACACGCCCGATCTCGTCTGATCTCGGAAGCTAAGCA
>NW_028120073.1:25000-57500 GCF_965119305.1 Pelophylax lessonae | reverse complement strand
CTGATCTCGGAAGCTAAGCAGGGTCGGGCCTGGTTAGTACCTGGATGGGAGACCGCCTGGGAATACCAGGTGCTGTAGGCTTTTGCTTTTCCTTTGGCATTCTTTTTTCTTTTTGGGAGGTGCCATCTTGGCATGGCCAAGCTCAAAGGGGTCGAGGGTGGCATTGGTGATCGCCTACGGCCACATCACCCTGAACACGCCCGATCTCGTCTGATCTCGGAAGCTAAGCAGGGTCGGGCCTGGTTAGTACCTGGATGGGAGACCGCCTGGGAATACCAGGTGCTGTAGGCTTTTGCTTTTCCTTTGGCATTCTTTTTTCTTTTTGGGAGGTGCCATCTTGGCATGGCCAAGCTCAAAGGGGTCGAGGGTTGCATTGGTGATCGCCTACGGCCACATCACCCTGAACACGCCCGATCTCGTCTGATCTCGGAAGCTAAGCAGGGTCGGGCCTGGTTAGTACCTGGATGGGAGACCGCCTGGGAATACCAGGTGCTGTAGGCTTTTGCTTTTCCTTTGGCATTCTTTTTTCTTTTTGGGAGGTGCCATCTTGGCATGGCCAAGCTCAAAGGGGTCGAGGGTGGCATTGGTGATCGCCTACGGCCACATCACCCTGAACACGCCCGATCTCGTCTGATCTCGGAAGCTAAGCAGGGTCGGGCCTGGTTAGTACCTGGATGGGAGACCGCCTGGGAATACCAGGTGCTGTAGGCTTTTGCTTTTCCTTTGGCATTCTTTTTTCTTTTTGGGAGGTGCCATCTTGGCATGGCCAAGCTCAAAGGGGTCGAGGGTGGCATTGGTGATCGCCTACGGCCACATCACCCTGAACACGCCCGATCTCGTCTGATCTCGGAAGCTAAGCAGGGTCGGGCCTGGTTAGTACCTGGATGGGAGACCGCCTGGGAATACCAGGTGCTGTAGGCTTTTGCTTTTCCTTTGGCATTCTTTTTTCTTTTTGGGAGGTGCCATCTTGGCATGGCCAAGCTCAAAGGGGTCGAGGGTGGCATTGGTGATTGCCTACGGCCACATCACCCTGAACACGCCCGATCTCGTCTGATCTCGGAAGCTAAGCAGGGTCGGGCCTGGTTAGTACCTGGATGGGAGACCGCCTGGGAATACCAGGTGCTGTAGGCTTTTGCTTTTCCTTTGGCATTCTTTTTTCTTTTTGGGAGGTGCCATCTTGGCATGGCCAAGCTCAAAGGGGTCGAGGGTGGCATCGGTGATCGCCTACGGCCACATCACCCTGAACACGCCTGATCTCGTCTGATCTCGGAAGCTAAGCAGGGTTGGGCCTGGTTAGTACCTGGATGGGAGACCGCCTGGGAATACCAGGTGCTGTAGGCTTTTGCTTTTCCTTTGGCATTCTTTTTTCTTTTTGGGAGGTGCCATCTTGGCATGGCCAAGCTCAAAGGGGTCGAGGGTGGCATTGGTGATCGCCTACGGCCACATCACCCTGAACACGCCCGATCTCGTCTGATCTCGGAAGCTAAGCAGGGTCGGCCCTGGTTAGTACCTGGATGGGAGACCGCCTGGGAATACCAGGTGCTGTAGGCTTTTGCTTTTCCTTTGGCATTCTTTTTTCTTTTTGGGAGGTGCCATCTTGGCATGGCCAAGCTCAAAGGGGTCGAGGGTGGCATTGGTGATCGCCTACGGCCACATCACCCTGAACACGCCCGATCTCGTCTGATCTCGGAAGCTAAGCAGGGTCGGGCCTGGTTAGTACCTGGATGGGAGACCGCCTGGGAATACCAGGTGCTGTAGGCTTTTGCTTTTCCTTTGGCATTCTTTTTTCTTTTTGGGAGGTGCCATCTTGGCATGGCCAAGCTCAAAGGGGTCGAGGGTGGCATTGGTGATCGCCTACGGCCACATCACCCTGAACACGCCCGATCTCGTCTGATCTCGGAAGCTAAGCAGGGTCGGGCCTGGTTAGTACCTGGATGGGAGACCGCCTGGGAATACCAGGTGCTGTAGGCTTTTGCTTTTCCTTTGGCATTCTTTTTTCTTTTTGGGAGGTGCCATCTTGGCATGGCCAAGCTCAAAGGGGTCGAGGGTGGCATTGGTGATCGCCTACGGCCACATCACCCTGAACACGCCCGATCTCGTCTGATCTCGGAAGCTAAGCAGGGTCGGGCCTGGTTAGTACCTGGATGGGAGATCGCCTGGGAATACCAGGTGCTGTAGGCTTTTGCTTTTCCTTTGGCATTCTTTTTTCTTTTTGGGAGGTGCCATCTTGGCATGGCCAAGCTCAAAGGGGTCGAGGGTGGCATTGGTGATCGCCTACGGCCACATCACCCTGAACACGCCCGATCTTGTCTGATCTCGGAAGCTAAGCAGGGTCGGGCCTGGTTAGTACCTGGATGGGAGACCGCCTGGGAATACCAGGTGCTGTAGGCTTTTGCTTTTCCTTTGGCATTCTTTTTTCTTTTTGGGAGGTGCCATCTTGGCATGGCCAAGCTCAAAGGGGTCGAGGGTGGCATTGGTGATCGCCTACGGCCACATCACCCTGAACACTCCCGATCTCGTCTGATCTCGGAAGCTAAGCAGGGTCGGGCCTGGTTAGTACCTGGATGGGAGACCGCCTGGGAATACCAGGTGCTGTAGGCTTTTGCTTTTCCTTTGGCATTCTTTTTTCTTTTTGGGAGGTGCCATCTTTGCATGGCCAAGCTCAAAGGGGTCGAGGGTGGAATTGGTGATCGCCTACGGCCACATCACCCTGAACACGCCCGATCTCGTCTGATCTCGGAAGCTAAGCAGGGTCGGGCCTGGTTAGTACCTGGATGGGAGACCGCCTGGGAATACCAGGTGCTGTAGGCTTTTGCTTTTCCTTTGGCATTCTTTTTTCTTTTTGGGAGGTGCCATCTTGGCATGGCCAAGCTCAAAGGGGTCGAGGGTGGCATTGGTGATCGCCTACGGCCACATCACCCTGAACACGCCCGATCTCGTCTGATCTCGGAAGCTAAGCAGGGTCGGGCCTGGTTAGTACCTGGATGGGAGACCGCCTGGGAATACCAGGTGCTGTAGGCTTTTGCTTTTCCTTTGGCATTCTTTTTTCTTTTTGGGAGGTGCCATCTTGGCATGGCCAAGCTCAAAGGGGTCGAGGGTGGCATTGGTGATCGCCTACGGCCACATCACCCTGAACACGCCCGATCTCGTCTGATCTCGGAAGCTAAGCAGGGTCGGGCCTGGTTAGTACCTGGATGGGAGACCGCCTGGGAATACCAGGTGCTGTAGGCTTTTGCTTTTCCTTTGGCATTCTTTTTTCTTTTTGGGAGGTGCCATCTTGGCATGGCCAAGCTCAAAGGGGTCGAGGGTGGCATTGGTGATCGCCTACGGCCACATCACCCTGAACACGCCCGATCTCGTCTGATCTCGGAAGCTAAGCAGGGTCGGGCCTGGTTAGTACCTGGATGGGAGACCGCCTGGGAATACCAGGTGCTGTAGGCTTTTGCTTTTCCTTTGGCATTCTTTTTTCTTTTTGGGAGGTGCCATCTTGGCATGGCCAAGCTCAAAGGGGTCGAGGGTGGCATTGGTGATCGCCTACGGCCACATCACCCTGAACACACCCGATCTCGTCTGATCTTGGAAGCTAAGCAGGGTCGGGCCTGGATGGGAGACCGCCTGGGAATACCAGGTGCTGTAGGCTTTTGCTTTTCCTTTGGTATTCTTTTTTCTTTTTGGGAGGTGCCATCTTGGCATGGCCAAGCTCAAAGGGGTCGAGGGTGGCATTGGTGATCGCCTACGGCCACATCACCCTGAACACGCCCGATCTCGTCTGATCTCGGAAGCTAAGCAGGGTCGGGCCTGGTTAGTACCTGGATGGGAGACCGCCTGGGAATACCAGGTGCTGTAGGCTTTTGCTTTTCCTTTGGCATTCTTTTTTCTTTTTGGGAGGTGCCATCTTGGCATGGCCAAGCTCAAAGGGGTCGAGGGTGGCATTGGTGATCGCCTACGGCCACATCACCCTGAACACGCCCGATCTCGTCTGATCTTGGAAGCTAAGCAGGGTCGGGCCTGGTTAGTACCTGGATGGGAGACCGCCTGGGAATACCAGGTGCTGTAGGCTTTTGCTTTTCCTTTGGCATTCTTTTTTCTTTTTGGGAGGTGCCATCTTGGCATGGCCAAGCTCAAAGGGGTCGAGGGTGGCATTGGTGATCGCCTACGGCCACATCACCCTGAACACGCCCGATCTCGTCTGATCTCGGAAGCTAAGCAGGGTCGGGCCTGGTTAGTACCTGGATGGGAGACCGCCTGGGAATACCAGGTGCTGTAGGCTTTTGCTTTTCCTTTGGCATTCTTTTTTCTTTTTGGGAGGTGCCATCTTGGCATGGCCAAGCTCAAAGGGGTCGAGGGTGGCATTGGTGATCGCCTACGGCCACATCACCCTGAACACGCCCGATCTCGTCTGATCTCGGAAGCTAAGCAGGGTCGGGCCTGGTTAGTACCTGGATGGGAGACCGCCTGGGAATACCAGGTGCTGTAGGCTTTTGCTTTTCCTTTGGCATTCTTTTTTCTTTTTGGGAGGTGCCATCTTGGCATGGCCAAGCTCAAAGGGGTCGAGGGTGGCATTGGTGATCGCCTACGGCCACATCACCCTGAACACGCCCGATCTCGTCTGATCTCGGAAGCTAAGCAGGGTCGGGCCTGGTTAGTACCTGGATGGGAGACCGCCTGGGAATACCAGGTGCTGTAGGCTTTTGCTTTTCCTTTGGCATTCTTTTTTCTTTTTGGGAGGTGCCATCTTGGCATGGCCAAGCTCAAAGGGGTCGAGGGTGGCATTGGTGATCGCCTACGGCCACATCACCCTGAACACGCCCGATCTCGTCTGATCTCGTAAGCTAAGCAGGGTCGGGCCTGGCTAGTACCTGGATGGGAGACCGCCTGGGAATACCAGGTGCTGTAGGCTTTTGCTTTTCCTTTGGAATTCTTTTTTCTTTTTGGGAGGTGCCATCTTGGCATGGCCAAGCTGAAAGGGGTCGAGGGTGGCATTGGTGATCGCCTACGGCCACATCACCCTGAACACGCCCGATCTCGTCTGATCTCGGAAGCTAAGCAGGGTCGGGCCTGGTTAGTACCTGGATGGGAGATCGCCTGGGAATACCAGGTGCTGTAGGCTTTTGCTTTTCCTTTGGCATTCTTTTTTCTTTTTGGGAGGTGCCATCTTGGCATGGCCAAGCTCAAAGGGGTCGAGGGTGGCATTGGTGATCGCCTACGGCCACATCACCCTGAACACGCCCGATCTCGTCTGATCTCGGAAGCTAAGCAGGGTCGGGCCTGGTTAGTACCTGGATGGGAGACCGCCTGGGAATACCAGGTGCTGTAGGCTTTTGCTTTTCCTTTGGCATTCTTTTTTCTTTTTGGGAGGTGCCATCTTGGCATGGCCAAGCTCAAAGGGGTCGAGGGTGGCATTGGTGATCGCCTACGGCCACATCACCCTGAACACGCCCGATCTCTTCTGATCTCGGAAGCTAAGCAGGGTCGGGCCTGGTTAGTACCTGGATGGGAGACCGCCTGGGAATACCAGGTGCTGTAGGCTTTTGCTTTTCCTTTGGCATTCTTTTTTCTTTTTGGGAGGTGCCATCTTGGCATGGCCAAGCTCAAAGGGGTCGAGGGTGGCATTGGTGATCGCCTACGGCCACATCACCCTGAACACGCCCGATCTCGTCTGATCTCGGAAGCTAAGCAGGGTCGGGCCTGGTTAGTACCTGGATGGGAGACCGCCTGGGAATACCAGGTGCTGTAGGCTTTTGCTTTTCCTTTGGCATTCTTTTTTCTTTTTGGGAGGTGCCATCTTGGCATGGCCAAGCTCAAAGGGGTCGAGGGTGGCATTGGTGATCGCCTACGGCCACATCACCCTGAACACGCCCGATCTCGTCTGATCTCGGAAGCTAAGCAGGGTCGGGCCTGGTTAGTACCTGGATGGGAGACCACCTGGGAATACCAGGTGCTGTAGGCTTTTGCTTTTCCTTTGGCATTCTTTTTTCTTTTTGGGAGGTGCCATCTTGGCATGGCCAAGCTCAAAGGGGTCGAGGGTGGCATTGGTGAGCGCCTACGGCCACATCACCCTGAACACGCCCGATCTCGTCTGATCTCGGAAGCTAAGCAGGGTCGGGCCTGGTTAGTACCTGGATGGGAGACCGCCTGGGAATACCAGGTGCTGTAGGCTTTTGCTTTTCCTTTGGCATTCTTTTTTCTTTTTGGGAGGTGCCATCTTGGCATGGCCAAGCTCAAAGGGGTCGAGGGTGGCATTGGTGATCGCCTACGGCCACATCACCCTGAACACGCCCGATCTCGTCTGATCTCGGAAGCTAAGCAGGGTCGGGCCTGGTTAGTACCTGGATGGGAGACCGCCTGGGAATACCAGGTGCTGTAGGCTTTTGCTTTTCCTTTGGCATTCTTTTTTCTTTTTGGGAGGTGCCATCTTGGCATGGCCAAGCTCAAAGGGGTCGAGGGTGGCATTGGTGATCGCCTACGGCCACATCACCCTGAACACGCCCGATCTTGTCTGATCTCGGAAGCTAAGCAGGGTCGGGCCTGGTTAGTACCTGGATGGGAGACCGCCTGGGAATACCAGGTGCTGTAGGCTTTTGCTTTTCCTTTGGCATTCTTTTTTCTTTTTGGGAGGTGCCATCTTGGCATGGCCAAGCTCAAAGGGGTCGAGGGTGGCATTGGTGATCGCCTACGGCCACATCACCCTGAACACGCCCGATCTCGTCTGATCTCGGAAGCTAAGCAGGGTCGGGCCTGGTTAGTACCTGGATGGGAGACCGCCTGGGAATACCAGGTGCTGTAGGCTTTTGCTTTTCCTTTGGCATTCTTTTTTCTTTTTGGGAGGTGCCATCTTGGCATGGCCAAGCTCAAAGGGGTCGAGGGTGGCATTGGTGATCGCCTACGGCCACATCACCCTGAACACACCCGATCTCGTCTGATCTCGGAAGCTAAGCAGGGTCGGGCCTGGATGGGAGACCGCCTGGGAATACCAGGTGCTGTAGGCTTTTGCTTTTCCTTTGGCATTCTTTTTTCTTTTTGGGAGGTGCCATCTTGGCATGGCCAAGCTCAAAGGGGTCGAGGGTGGCATTGGTGATCGCCTACGGCCACATCACCCTGAACACGCCCGATCTCGTCTGATCTCGGAAGCTAAGCAGGGTCGGGCCTGGTTAGTACCTGGATGGGAGACCGCCTGGGAATACCAGGTGCTGTAGGCTTTTGCTTTTCCTTTGGCATTCTTTTTTCTTTTTGGGAGGTGCCATCTTGGCATGGCCAAGCTCAAAGGGGTCGAGGGTGGCTTTGGTGATCGCCTACGGCCACATCACCCTTAACACGCCCGATCTCGTCTGATCTTGGAAGCTAAGCAGGGTCGGGCCTGGTTAGTACCTGGATGGGAGACCGCCTGGGAATACCAGGTGCTGTAGGCTTTTGCTTTTCCTTTGGCATTCTTTTTTCTTTTTGGGAGGTGCCATCTTGGCATGGCCAAGCTCAAAGGGGTCGAGGGTGGCATTGGTGATCGCCTACGGCCACATCACCCTGAACACGCCCGATCTCGTCTGATCTCGGAAGCTAAGCAGGGTCGGGCCTGGTTAGTACCTGGATGGGAGACCGCCTGGGAATACCAGGTGCTGTAGGCTTTTGCTTTTCCTTTGGCATTCTTTTTTCTTTTTGGGAGGTGCCATCTTGGCATGGCCAAGCTCAAAGGGGTCGAGGGTGGCATTGGTGATCGCCTACGGCCACATCACCCTGAACACGCCCGATCTCGTCTGATCTCGGAAGCTAAGCAGGGTCGGGCCTGGTTAGTACCTGGATGGGAGACCGCCTGGGAATACCAGGTGCTGTAGGCTTTTGCTTTTCCTTTGGCATTCTTTTTTCTTTTTGGGAGGTGCCATCTTGGCATGGCCAAGCTCAAAGGGGTCGAGGGTGGCATTGGTGATCGCCTACGGCCACATCACCCTGAACACGCCCGATCTCGTCTGATCTCGGAAGCTAAGCAGGGTCGGGCCTGGTTAGTACCTGGATGGGAGACCGCCTGGGAATACCAGGTGCTGTAGGCTTTTGCTTTTCCTTTGGCATTCTTTTTTCTTTTTGGGAGGTGCCATCTTGGCATGGCCAAGCTCAAAGGGGTCGAGGGTGGCATTGGTGATCGCCTACGGCCACATCACCCTGAACACGCCCGATCTCGTCTGATCTCGGAAGCTAAGCAGGGTCGGGTCTGGCTAGTACCTGGATGGGAGACCGCCTGGTAATACCAGGTGCTGTAGGCTTTTGCTTTTCCTTTGGCATTCTTTTTTCTTTTTGGGAGGTGCCATCTTGGCATGGCCAAGCTCAAAGGGGTCGAGGGTGGCATTGGTGATCGCCTACGGCCACATCACCCTGAACACGCCCGATCTCGTCTGATCTCGGAAGCTAAGCAGGGTTGGGCCTGGTTAGTACCTGGATGGGAGACCGCCTGGGAATACCAGGTGCTGTAGGCTTTTGCTTTTCCTTTGGCATTCTTTTTTCTTTTTGGGAGGTGCCATCTTGGCATGGCCAAGCTCAAAGGGGTCGAGGGTGGCATTGGTGATCGCCTACGGCCACATCACCCTGAACACGCCCGATCTCGTCTGATCTCGGAAGCTAAGCAGGGTCGGGCCTGGTTAGTACCTGGATGGGAGACCGCCTGGGAATACCAGGTGCTGTAGGCTTTTGCTTTTCCTTTGGCATTCTTTTTTCTTTTTGGGAGGTGCCATCTTGGCATGGCCAAGCTCAAAGGGGTCGAGGGTGGCATTGGTGATTGCCTACAGCCACATCACCCTGAACACGCCCGATCTCGTCTGATCTTGGAAGCTAAGCAGGGTCGGGCCTGGTTAGTACCTGGATGGGAGACCGCCTGGGAATACCAGGTGCTGTAGGCTTTTGCTTTTCCTTTGGCATTCTTTTTTCTTTTTGGGAGGTGCCATCTTGGCATGGCCAAGCTCAAAGGGGTCGAGGGTGGCATTGGTGATCGCCTACGGCCACATCACCCTGAACACGCCCGATCTCGTCTGATCTCGGAAGCTAAGCAGGGTCGGGCCTGGTTAGTACCTAGATGGGAGACCGCCTGGGAATACCAGGTGCTGTAGGCTTTTGCTTTTCCTTTGGCATTCTTTTTTCTTTTTGGGAGGTGCCATCTTGGCATGGCCAAGCTCAAAGGGGTCGAGGGTGGCATTGGTGATCGCCTACGGCCACATCACCCTGAACACGCCCGATCTCGTCTGATCTCGGAAGCTAAGCAGGGTCGGGCCTGGTTAGTACCTGGATGGGAGACCGCCTGGGAATACCAGGTGCTGTAGGCTTTTGCTTTTCCTTTGGCATTCTTTTTTCTTTTTGGGAGGTGCCATCTTGGCATGGCCAAGCTCAAAGGGGTCGAGGGTGGCATTGGTGATCGCCTACGGCCACATCACCCTGAACACGCCCGATCTCGTCTGATCTCGGAAGCTAAGCAGGGTCGGGCCTGGTTAGTACCTGGATGGGAGACCGCCTGGGAATACCAGGTGCTGTAGGCTTTTGCTTTTCCTTTGGCATTCTTTTTTCTTTTTGGGAGGTGCCATCTTGGCATGGCCAAGCTCAAAGGGGTCGAGGGTGGCATTGGTGATCGCCTACGGCCACATCACCCTGAACACGCCCGATCTCGTCTGATCTCGGAAGCTAAGCAGGGTCGGGCCTGGTTAGTACCTGGATGGGAGACCGCCTGGGAATACCAGGTGCTGTAGGCTTTTGCTTTTCCTTTGGCATTCTTTTTTCTTTTTGGGAGGTGCCATCTTGGCATGGCCAAGCTCAAAGGGGTCGAGGGTGGCATTGGTGATCGCCTACGGCCACATCACCCTGAACACGCCCGATCTCGTCTGATCTCGGAAGCTAAGCAGGGTCGGGCCTGGTTAGTACCTGGATGGGAGACCGCCTGGGAATACCAGGTGCTGTAGGCTTTTGCTTTTCCTTTGGCATTCTTTTTTCTTTTTGGGAGGTGCCATCTTGGCATGGCCAAGCTCAAAGGGGTCGAGGGTGGCATTGGTGATCGCCTACGGCCACATCACCCTGAACACGCCCGATCTCGTCTGATCTCAGAAGCTAAGCAGGGTCGGGCCTGGTTAGTACCTGGATGGGAGACCGCCTGGGAATACCAGGTGCTGTAGGCTTTTGCTTTTCCTTTGGCATTCTTTTTTCTTTTTGGGAGGTGCCATCTTGGCATGGCCAAGCTCAAAGGGGTCGAGGGTGGCATTGGTGATCGCCTACGGCCACATCACCCTGAACACGCCCGATCTCGTCTGATCTCGGAAGCTAAGCAGGGTCGGGCCTGGTTAGTACCTGGATGGGAGACCGCCTGGGAATACCAGGTGCTGTAGGCTTTTGCTTTTCCTTTGGCATTCTTTTTTCTTTTTGGGAGGTGCCATCTTGGCATGGCCAAGCTCAAAGGGGTCGAGGGTGGCATTGGTGATCGCCTACGGCCACATCACCCTGAACACGCCCGATCTCGTCTGATCTCGGAAGCTAAGCAGGGTCGGGCCTGGTTAGTACCTGGATGGGAGACCGCCTGGGAATACCAGGTGCTGTAGGCTTTTGCTTTTCCTTTGGCATTCTTTTTTCTTTTTGGGAGGTGCCATCTTGGCATGGCCAAGCTCAAAGGGGTCGAGGGTGGCATTGGTGATCGCCTACGGCCACATCACCCTGAACACGCCCGATCTCGTCTGATCTCGGAAGCTAAGCAGGGTCGGGCCTGGTTAGTACCTGGATGGGAGACCGCCTGGGAATACCAGGTGCTGTAGGCTTTTGCTTTTCCTTTGGCATTCTTTTTTCTTTTTGGGAGGTGCCATCTTGGCATGGCCAAGCTCAAAGGGGTCGAGGGTGGCATTGGTGATCGCCTACGGCCACATCACCCTGAACACGCCCGATCTCGTCTGATCTCGGAAGCTAAGCAGGGTCGGGCCTGGTTAGTACCTGGATGGGAGACCGCCTGGGAATACCAGGTGCTGTAGGCTTTTGCTTTTCCTTTGGCATTCTTTTTTCTTTTTGGGAGGTGCCATCTTGGCATGGCCAAGCTCAAAGGGGTCGAGGGTGGCATTGGTGATCGCCTACGGCCACATCACCCTGAACACGCCCGATCTCGTCTGATCTCGGAAGCTAAGCAGGGTCGGGCCTGGTTAGTACCTGGATGGGAGACCGCCTGGGAATACCAGGTGCTGTAGGCTTTTGCTTTTCCTTTGGCATTCTTTTTTCTTTTTGGGAGGTGCCATCTTGGCATGGCCAAGCTCAAAGGGGTCGAGGGTGGCATTGGTGATCGCCTACGGCCACATCACCCTGAACACGCCCGATCTCGTCTGATCTCGGAAGCTAAGCAGGGTCGGGCCTGGTTAGTACCTGGATGGGAGACCGCCTGGGAATACCAGGTGCTGTAGGCTTTTGCTTTTCCTTTGGCATTCTTTTTTCTTTTTGGGAGGTGCCATCTTGGCATGGCCAAGCTCAAAGGGGTCGAGGGTGGCATTGATGATCGCCTACGGCCACATCACCCTGAACACGCCCGATCTCGTCTGATCTCGGAAGCTAAGCAGGGTCGGGCCTGGTTAGTACCTGGATGGGAGACCGCCTGGGAATACCAGGTGCTGTAGGCTTTTGCTTTTCCTTTGGCATTCTTTTTTCTTTTTGGGAGGTGCCATCTTGGCATGGCCAAGCTCAAAGGGGTCGAGGGTGGCATTGGTGATCGCCTACGGCCACATCACCCTGAACACGCCCGATCTCGTCTGATCTCGGAAGCTAAGCAGGGTCGGGCCTGGTTAGTACCTGGATGGGAGACCGCCTGGGAATACCAGGTGCTGTAGGCTTTTGCTTTTCCTTTGGCATTCTTTTTTCTTTTTGGGAGGTGCCATCTTGGCATGGCCAAGCTCAAAGGGGTCGAGGGTGGCATTGGTGATCGCCTACGGCCACATCACCCTGAACACGCCCGATCTCGTCTGATCTCAGAAGCTAAGCAGGGTCGGGCCTGGTTAGTACCTGGATGGGAGACCGCCTGGGAATACCAGGTGCTGTAGGCTTTTGCTTTTCCTTTGGCATTCTTTTTTCTTTTTGGGAGGTGCCATCTTGGCATGGCCAAGCTCAAAGGGGTCGAGGGTGGCATTGGTGATCGCCTACGGCCACATCACCCTGAACACGCCCGATCTCGTCTGATCTCGGAAGCTAAGCAGGGTCGGGCCTGGTTAGTACCTGGATGGGAGACCGCCTGGGAATACCAGGTGCTGTAGGCTTTTGCTTTTCCTTTGGCATTCTTTTTTCTTTTTGGGAGGTGCCATCTTGGCATGGCCAAGCTCAAAGGGGTCGAGGGTGGCATTGATGATCGCCTACGGCCACATCACCCTGAACACGCCCGATCTCGTCTGATCTCGGAAGCTAAGCAGGGTCGGGCCTGGTTAGTACCTGGATGGGAGACCGCCTGATAATACCAGGTGCTGTAGGCTTTTGCTTTTCCTTTGGCATTCTTTTTTCTTTTTGGGAGGTGCCATCTTGGCATGGCCAAGCTCAAAGGGGTCGAGGGTGGCATTGGTGATCGCCTACGGCCACATCACCCTGAACACGCCCGATCTCGTCTGATCTCGGAAGCTAAGCAGGGTCGGGCCTGGTTAGTACCTGGATGGGAGACCGCCTGGGAATACCAGGTGCTGTAGGCTTTTGCTTTTCCTTTGGCATTCTTTTTTCTTTTTGGGAGGTGCCATCTTGGCATGGCCAAGCTCAAAGGGGTCGAGGGTGGCATTGGTGATCGCCTACGGCCACATTACCCTGAACACCCCCGATCTCGTCTGATCTCAGAAGCTAAGCAGGGTCGGGCCTGGTTAGTACCTGGATGGGAAACCGCCTGGGAATACCAGGTGCTGTAGGCTTTTGCTTTTCCTTTGGCATTCTTTTTTCTTTTTGGGAGGTGCCATCTTGGCATGGCCAAGCTCAAAGGGGTCGAGGGTGGCATTGGTGATCGCCTACGGCCACATCACCCTGAACACGCCCGATCTCGTCTGATCTGGGAAGCTAAGCAGGGTCGGGCCTGGTTAGTACCTGGATGGGAGACCGCCTGGGAATACCAGGTGCTGTAGGCTTTTGCTTTTCCTTTGGCATTCTTTTTTCTTTTTGGGAGGTGCCATCTTGGCATGGCCAAGCTCAAAGGGGTCGAGGGTGGCATTGGTGATCGCCTACGGCCACATCACCCTGAACACGCCCGATCTCGTCTGATCTCGGAAGCTAAGTAGGGCTGGGCCTGGTTAGTACCTGGATGGGAGACCGCCTGGGAATACCAGGTGCTGTAGGCTTTTGCTTTTCCTTTGGCATTCTTTTTTCTTTTTGGGAGGTGCCATCTTGGCATGGCCAAGCTCAAAGGGGTCGAGGGTGGCATTGGGTATCGCCTACGGCCACATCACCCTGAACACGCCCGATCTCGTCTGATCTCGGAAGCTAAGCAGGGTCGGGCCTGGTTAGTACCTGGATGGGAGACCGCCTGGGAATACCAGGTGCTGTAGGCTTTTGCTTTTCCTTTGGCATTCTTTTTTCTTTTTGGGAGGTGCCATCTTGGCATGGCCAAGCTCAAAGGGGTCGAGGGTGGCATTGGTGATCGCCTACGGCCACATCACCCTGAACACGCCCGATCTCGTCTGATCTCGGAAGCTAAGTAGGGCTGGGCCTGGTTAGTACCTGGATGGGAGACCGCCTGGGAATACCAGGTGCTGTAGGCTTTTGCTTTTCCTTTGGCATTCTTTTTTCTTTTTGGGAGGTGCCATCTTGGCATGGCCAAGCTCAAAGGGGTCGAGGGTGGCATTGGTGATCGCCTACGGCTACATCACCCTGAACACGCCCGATCTCGTCTGATCTCGGAAGCTAAGCAGGGTCGGGCCTGGTTAGTACCTGGATGGGAGGCCGCCTGGGAATACCAGGTGCTGTAGGCTTTTGCTTTTCCTTTGGCATTCTTTTTTCTTTTTGGGAGGTGCCATCTTCTCATGGCCAAGCTCAAAGGGGTCGAGGGTGGCATTGGTGATCGCCTACGGCCACATCACCCTGAACACGCCCGATCTCGTCTGATCTCGGAAGCTAAGCAGGGTCGGGCCTGGTTAGTACCTGGATGGCAGACCGCCTGGGAATACCAGGTGCTGTAGGCTTTTGCTTTTCCTTTAGCCTTCTTTTTTCTTTTTGAAGGTGCCATCTTGGCATGGCCAAGCTCAAAGGGGTCGAGGGTGGCATTGGTGATCGCCTACGGCCACATCACCCTGAACACGCCCGATCTCGTCTGATCTCGGAAGCTAAGCAGGGTCGGGCCTGGTTAGTACGTGGATGGGAGACCGCCTGGGAATACCAGGTGCTGTAGGCTTTTGCTTTTCCTTTGGCATTCTTTTTTCTTTTTGGGAGGTGCCATCTTGGCATGGCCAAGCTCAAAGGGGTCGAGGGTGGCATTGGTGATCGCCTACGGCCACATCACCCTGAACACGCCCGATCTCGTCTGATCTCGGAAGCTAAGCAGGGTCGGGCCTGGTTAGTACCTGGATGGGAGACCGCCTGGGAATACCAGGTGCTGTAGGCTTTTGCTTTTCCTTTGGCATTCTTTTTTCTTTTTGGGAGGTGCCATCTTGGCATGGCCAAGCTCAAAGGGGTCGAGGGTGGCATTGGTGATCGCCTACGGCCACATCACCCTGAACACGCCCGATCTCGTCTGACCTCGGAAGCTAAGCAGGGTCGGGCCTGGTTAGTACCTGGATGGGAGACCGCCTGGGAATACCAGGTGCTGTAGGCTTTTGCTTTTCCTTTGGCATTCTTTTTTCTTTTTGGGAGGTGCCATCTTGGCATGGCCAAGCTCAAAGGGGTCGAGGGTGGCATTGGTGATCGCCTACGGCCACATCACCCTGAACACGCCCGATCTCGTCTGATCTCGGAAGCTAAGCAGGGTCGGGCCTGGTTAGTACCTGGATGGGAGACCGCCTGGGAATACCAGGTGCTGTAGGCTTTTGCTTTTCCTTTGGCATTCTTTTTTCTTTTTGGGAGGTGCCATCTTGGCATGGCCAAGCTCAAAGGGGTCGAGGGTGGCATTGGTGATCGCCTACGGCCACATCACCCTGAACACGCCCGATCTCGTCTGATCTCGGAAGCTAAGCAGGGTCGGGCCTGGTTAGTACCTGGATGGGAGACCGCCTGGGAATACCAGGTGCTGTAGGCTTTTGCTTTTCCTTTGGCATTCTTTTTTCTTTTTGGGAGGTGCCATCTTGGCATGGCCAAGCTCAAAGGGGTCGAGGGTGGCATTGGTGATTGCCTACAGCCACATCACCCTGAACACGCCCGATCTCGTCTGATCTCGGCTGCTAAGCAGGGTCGGGCCTGGTTAGTACCTGGATGGGAGACCGCCTGGGAATACCAGGTGCTGTAGGCTTTTGCTTTTCCTTTGGCATTCTTTTTTCTTTTTGGGAGGTGCCATCTTGGCATGGCCAAGCTCAAAGGGGTCGAGGGTGGCATTGGTGATCGCCTACGGCCACATCACCCTGAACACGCCCGATCTCGTCTGATCTCGGAAGCTAAGCAGGGTCGGGCCTGGTTAGTACCTGGATGGGAGACCGCCTGGGAATACCAGGTGCTGTAGGCTTTTGCTTTTCCTTTGGCATTCTTTTTTCTTTTTGGGAGGTGCCATCTTGGCATGGCCAAGCTCAAAGGGGTCGAGGGTGGCATTGGTGATGGCCTATGGCCACATCACCCTGAACACGCCCGATCTCGTCTGATCTCGGAAGCTAAGCAGGTTCGGGCCTGGTTAGTACCTGGATGGGAGACCGCCTGGGAATACCAGGTGCTGTAGGCTTTTGCTTTTCCTTTGGCATTCTTTTTTCTTTTTGGGAGGTGCCATCTTGGCATGGCCAAGCTCAAAGGGGTCGAGGGTGGCATTGGTGATCGCCTATGGCCACATCACCCTGAACACGCCCGATCTCGTCTGATCTCGGAAGCTAAGCAGGGTCGGGCCTGGTTAGTACCTGGATGGGAGACCGCCTGGGAATACCAGGTGCTGTAGGCTTTTGCTTTTCCTTTGGCATTCTTTTTTCTTTTTGGGAGGTGCCATCTTGGCATGGCCAAGCTCAAAGGGGTCGAGGGTGGCATTGGTGATAGCCTACGGCCACATCACCCTGAACACGCCCGATCTCGTCTGATCTCGGAAGCTAAGCAGGGTCGGGCCTGGTTAGTACCTGGATGGGAGACCGCCTGGGAATACTAGGTGCTGTAGGCTTTTGCTTTTCCTTTGGCATTCTTTTTTCTTTTTGGGAGGTGCCATCTTGGCATGGCCAAGCTCAAAGGGGTCGAGGGTGGCATTGGTGATCGCCTACGGCCACATCACCCTGAACACGCCCGATCTCGTCTGATCTCAGAAGCTAAGCAGGGTCGGGCCTGGTTAGTACCTGGATGGGAGACCGCCTGGGAATACCAGGTGCTGTAGGCTTTTGCTTTTCCTTTGGCATTCTTTTTTCTTTTTGGGAGGTGCCATCTTGGCATGGCCAAGCTCAAAGGGGTTGAGGGTGGCATTGGTGATCGCCTACGGCCACATCACCCTGAACACGCCCGATCTCGTCTGATCTCGGAAGCTAAGCAGGGTCGGGCCTGGTTAGTACCTGGATGGGAGACCGCCTGGGAATACCAGGTGCTGTAGGCTTTTGCTTTTCCTTTGGCATTCTTTTTTCTTTTTGGGAGGTGCCATCTTGGCATGGTCAAGCTCAAAGGGGTCGAGGGTGGCATTGGTGATCGCCTACGGCCACATCACCCTGAACACGCCCGATCTCGTCTGATCTCGGAAGCTAAGCAGGGTCGGGCCTGGTTAGTACCTGGATGGGAGACCGCCTGGGAATACCAGGTGCTGTAGGCTTTTGCTTTTCCTTTGGCATTCTTTTTTCTTTTTGGGAGGTGCCATCTTGGCATGGCCAAGCTCAAAGGGGTCGAGGGTGGCATTGGTGATCGCCTACGGCCACATCACCCTGAACACGCCCGATCTCGTCTGATCTCGGAAGCTAAGCAGGGTCGGGCCTGGTTAGTACCTGGATGGGAGACCGCCTGGGAATACCAGGTGCTGTAGGCTTTTGCTTTTCCTTTGGCATTCTTTTTTCTTTTTGGGAGGTGCCATCTTGGCATGGCCAAGCTCAAAGGGGTCGAGGGTGGCATTGGTGATCGCCTACAGCCACATCACCCTGAACACGCCCGATCTCGTCTGATCTCGGAAGCTAAGCAGGGTCGGGCCTGGTTAGTACCTGGATGGGAGACCGCCTGGGAATACCAGGTGCTGTAGGCTTTTGCTTTTCCTTTGGCATTCTTTTTTCTTTTTGGGAGGTGCCATCTTGGCATGGCCAAGCTCAAAGGGGTCGAGGGTGGCATTGGTGATCGCCTACGGCCACATCACCCTGAACACGCCCGATCTCGTCTGATCTCGGAAGCTAAGCAGGGTCGGGCCTGGTTAGTACCTGGATGGGAGACCGCCTGGGAATACCAGGTGCTGTAGGCTTTTGCTTTTCCTTTGGCATTCTTTTTTCTTTTTGGGAGGTGCCATCTTGGCATGGCCAAGCTCAAAGGGGTCGAGGGTGGCATTGGTGATCGCCTACGGCCACATCACCCTGAACACGCCCGATCTCGTCTGATCTCGGAAGCTAAGCAGGGTCGGGCCTGGTTAGTACCTGGATGGGAGACCGCCTGGGAATACCAGGTGCTGTAGGCTTTTGCTTTTCCTTTGGCATTCTTTTTTCTTTTTGGGAGGTGCCATCTTGGCATGGCCAAGCTCAAAGGGGTCGAGGGTGGCATTGGTGATCGCCTACGGCCACATCACCCTGAACACGCCCGATCTCGTCTGATCTCGGAAGCTAAGCAGGGTCGGGCCTGGTTAGTACCTGGATGGGAGACCGCCTGGGAATACCAGGTGCTGTAGGCTTTTGCTTTTCCTTTGGCATTCTTTTTTTTTTTTGGGAGGTGACATCTTGGCATGGCCAAGCTCAAAGGGGTTGAGGGTGGCATTGGTGTTCGCCTACGGCCACATCACCCTGAACACGCCCGATCTCGTCTGATCTCGGAAGCTAAGCAGGGTCTGGCCTGGTTAGTACCTGGATGGGAGACCGCCTGGGAATACCAGGTGCTGTAGGCTTTTCCTTTGGCATTCTTTTTTCTTTTTGGGAGGTGCCATCTTGGCATGGCCAAGCTCAAAGGGGTCGAGGGTGGCATTGGTGATCGCCTACGGCCACATCACCCTGAACACGCCCGATCTCGTCTGATCTCGGAAGCTAAGCAGGGTCGGGCCTGGTTAGTACCTGGATGGGAGACCGCCTGGGAATACCAGGTGCTGTAGGCTTTTGCTTTTCCTTTGGCATTCTTTTTTCTTTTTGGGAGGTGCCATCTTGGCATGGCCAAGCTCAAAGGGGTCGAGGGTGGCATTGGTGATCGCCTACGGCCACATCACCCTGAACACGCCCGATCTCGTCTGATCTCGGAAGCTAAGCAGGGTCGGGCCTGGTTAGTACCTGGATGGGAGACCGCCTGGGAATACCAGGTGCTGTAGGCTTTTGCTTTTCCTTTGGCATTCTTTTTTCTTTTTGGGAGGTGCCATCTTGGCATGGCCAAGCTCAAAGGGGTCGAGGGTGGCATTGGTGATCGCCTACGGCCACATCACCCTGAACACGCACGATCTCGTCTGATCTCGGAAGCTAAGCAGGGTCGGGCCTGGTTAGTACCTGGATGGGAGACCGCCTGGGAATACCAGGTGCTGTAGGCTTTTGCTTTTCCTTTGGCATTCTTTTTTCTTTTTGGGAGGTGCCATCTTGGCATGGCCAAGCTCAAAGGGGTCGAGGGTGGCATTGGTGATCGCCTACGGCCACATCACCCTGAACACGCCCGATCTCGTCTGATCTCGGAAGCTAAGCAGGGTCGGGCCTGGTTAGTACCTGGATATCAGACCGCCTGGGAATACCAGGTGCTGTAGGCTTTTGCTTTTCCTTTGGCATTCTTTTTTCTTTTTGGGAGGTGCCATCTTGGCATGGCCAAGCTCAAAGGGGTCGAGGGTGGCATTGGTGATCGCCTACGGCCACATCACCCTGAACACGCCCGATCTCGTCTGATCTCGGAAGCTAAGCAGGGTCGGGCCTGGTTAGTACCTGGATGGGAGACCGCCTGGGAATACCAGGTGCTGTAGGCTTTTGCTTTTCCTTTGGCATTCTTTTTTCTTTTTGGGAGGTGCCATCTTGGCATGGCCAAGCTCAAAGGGGTCGAGGGTGGCATTGGTGATCGCCTACGGCCACATCACCCTGAACACGCCCGATCTCGTCTGATCTCGGAAGCTAAGCAGGGTCGGGCCTGGTTAGTACCTGGATGGGAGACCGCCTGGGAATACCAGGTGCTGTAGGCTTTTGCTTTTCCTTTGGCATTCTTTTTTCTTTTTGGGAGGTGCCATCTTGGCATGGCCAAGCTCAAAGGGGTCGAGGGTGGCATTGGTGATCGCCTACGGCCACATCACCCTGAACACGCCCGATCTCGTCTGATCTCGGAAGCTAAGCAGGGTCGGGCCTGGTTAGTACCTGGATGGGAGACCGCCTGGGAATACCAGGTGCTGTAGGCTTTTGCTTTTCCTTTGGCATTCTTTTTTCTTTTTGGGAGGTGCCATCTTGGCATGGCCAAGCTCAAAGGGGTCGAGGGTGGCATTGGTGATCGCCTACGGCCACATCACCCTGAACACGCCCAATCTCGTCTGATCTCGGAAGCTAAGCAGGGTCGGGCCTGGTTAGTACCTGGATGGGAGACCGCCTGGGAATACCAGGTGCTGTAGGCTTTTGCTTTTCCTTTGGCATTCTTTTTTCTTTTTGGGAGGTGCCATCTTGGCATGGCCAAGCTCAAAGGGGTCGAGGGTGGCATTGGTGATCGCCTACGGCCACATCACCCTGAATACGCCCGATCTTGTCTGATCTCGGAAGCTAAGCAGGGTCGGGCCTGGTTAGTACCTGGATGGGAGACCGCCTGGGAATACCAGGTGCTGTAGGCTTTTGCTTTTCCTTTGGCATTCTTTTTTCTTTTTGGGAGGTGCCATCTTGGCATGGCCAAGCTCAAAAGGGTCGAGGGTGGCATTGGTGATCGCCTACGGCCACATCACCCTGAACACGCACGATCTCGTCTGATCTCGGAAGCTAAGCAGGGTCGGGCCTGGTTAGTACCTGGATGGGAGACCGCCTGGGAATACCAGGTGCTGTAGGCTTTTGCTTTTCCTTTGGCATTCTTTTTTCTTTTTGGGAGGTGCCATCTTGGCATGGCCAAGCTCAAAGGGGTCGAGGGTGGCATTGGTGATCGCCTACGGCCACATCACCCTGAACACGCCCGATCTCGTCTGATCTCGGAAGCTAAGCAGGGTCGGGCCTGGTTAGTACCTGGATATCAGACCGCCTGGGAATACCAGGTGCTGTAGGCTTTTGCTTTTCCTTTGGCATTCTTTTTTCTTTTTGGGAGGTGCCATCTTGGCATGGCCAAGCTCAAAGGGGTCGAGGGTGGCATTGGAGATCGCCTACGGCCACATCACCCTGAACACGCCCGATCTCGTCTGATCTCGGAAGCTAAGCAGGGTCGGGCCTGGTTAGTACCTGGATGGGAGACCGCCTGGGAATACCAGGTGCTGTAGGCTTTTGCTTTTCCTTTGGCATTCTTTTTTCTTTTTGGGAGGTGCCATCTTGGCATGGCCAAGCTCAAAGGGGTCGAGGGTGGCATTGGTGATCGCCTACGGCCACATCACCCTGAACACGCCCGATCTCGTCTGATCTCGGAAGCTAAGCAGGGTCGGGCCTGGTTAGTACCTGGATGGGAGACCGCCTGGGAATACCAGGTGCTGTAGGCTTTTGCTTTTCCTTTGGCATTCTTTTTTCTTTTTGGGAGGTGCCATCTTGGCATGGCCAAGCTCAAAGGGGTCGAGGGTGGCATTGGTGATCGCCTACGGCCACATCACCCTGAACACGCCCGATCTCGTCTGATCTCGGAAGCTAAGCAGGGTCGGGCCTGGTTAGTACCTGGATGGGAGACCGCCTGGGAATACCAGGTGCTGTAGGCTTTTGCTTTTCCTTTGGCATTCTTTTTTCTTTTTGGGAGGTGCCATCTTGGCATGGCCAAGCTCAAAGGGGTCGAGGGTGGCATTGGTGATCGCCTACGGCCACATCACCCTGAACACGCCCGATCTCGTCTGATCTCGGAAGCTAAGCAGGGTCGGGCCTGGTTAGTACCTGGATGGGAGACCGCCTGGGAATACCAGGTGCTGTAGGCTTTTGCTTTTCCTTTGGCATTCTTTTTTCTTTTTGGGAGGTGCCATCTTGGCATGGCCAAGCTCAAAGGGGTCGAGGGTGGCATTGGTGATCGCCTACGGCCACATCACCCTGAACACGCCCGATCTCGTCTGATCTCGGAAGCTAAGCAGGGTCGGGCCTGGTTAGTACCTGGATGGGAGACCGTCTGGGAATACCAGGTGCTGTAGGCTTTTGCTTTTCCTTTGGCATTCTTTTTTCTTTTTGGGAGGTGCCATCTTGGCATGGCCAAGCTCAAAGGGGTCGAGGGTGGCATTGGTGATCGCCTACGGCCACATCACCCTGAACACGCCCGATCTCGTCTGATCTCGGAAGCTAAGCAGGGTCGGGCCTGGTTAGTACCAGGATGGGAGACCGCCTGGGAATACCAGGTGCTGTAGGCTTTTGCTTTTCCTTTGGCATTCTTTTTTCTTTTGGGAGGTGCCATCTTGGCATGGCCAAGCTCAAAGGGGTCGAGGGTGGCATTGGTGATCGCCTACGGCCACATCACCCTGAACACGCCCGATCTCGTCTGATCTCGGAAGCTAAGCAGGGTCGGGCCTGGTTAGTACCTGGATGGGAGACCGCCTGGGAATACCAGGTGCTGTAGGCTTTTGCTTTTCCTTTGGCATTCTTTTTTCTTTTTGGGAGGTGCCATCTTGGCATGGCCAAGCTCAAAGGGGTCGAGGGTGGCATTGGTGATCGCCTACGGCCACATCACCCAGAACACGCCCGATCTCGTCTGATCTCGGAAGCTAAGCAGGGTCGGGCCTGGTTAGTACCTGGATGGGAGACCGCCTGGGAATACCAGGTGCTGTAGGCTTTTGCTTTCCTTTGGCATTCTTTTTTCTTTTTGGGAGGTGCCATCTTGGCATGGCCAAGCTCAAAGGGGTCGAGGGTGGCATTGGTGATCGCCTACGGCCACATCACCCTGAACACGCCCGATCTCGTCTGATCTCGGAAGCTAAGCAGGGTCGGGCCTGGTTAGTACCTGGATGGGAGACCGCCTGGGAATACCAGGTGCTGTAGGCTTTTGCTTTTCCTTTGGCATTCTTTTTTCTTTTTGGGAGGTGCCATCTTGGCATGGCCAAGCTCAAAGGGGTCGAGGGTGGCATTGGTGATCGCCTACGGCCACATCACCCTGAACACGCCCGATCTCGTCTGATCTCGGAAGCTAAGCAGGGTCAGGCCTGGTTAGTACCTGGATGGGAGACCGCCTGGGAATACCAGGTGCTGTAGGCTTTTGCTTTTCCTTTGGCATTCTTTTTTCTTTTTGGGAGGTGCCATCTTGGCATGGCCAAGCTCAAAGGGGTCGAGGGTGGCATTGGTGATCGCCTACGGCCACATCACCCTGAACACGCCCGATCGCGTCTGATCTCGGAAGCTAAGCAGGGTCGGGCCTGGTTAGTACCTGGATGGGAGACCGCCTGGGAATACCAGGTGCTGTAGGCTTTTGCTTTTCCTTTGGCATTCTTTTTTCTTTTTGGGAGGTGCCATCTTGGCATGGCCAAGCTCAAAGGGGTCGAGGGTGGCATTGGTGATCGCCTACGGCCACATCACCCTGAACACGCACGATCTCGTCTGATCTCGGAAGCTAAGCAGGGTCGGGCCTGGTTAGTACCTGGATGGGAGACCGCCTGGGAATACCAGGTGCTGTAGGCTTTTGCTTTTCCTTTGGCATTCTTTTTTCTTTTTGGGTGGTGCCATCTTGGCATGGCCAAGCTCAAAGGGGGCGAGGGTGGCATTGGTGATCGCCTACGGCCACATCACCCTGAACACGCCCAATCTCGTCTGATCTTGGAAGCTAAGCAGGGTCGGGCCTGGTTAGTACCTGGGTGGGAGACCGCCTGGGAATACCAGGTGCTGTAGGCTTTTGCTTTTCCTTTGGCATTCTTTTTTCTTTTTGGGAGGTGCCATCTTGGCATGGCCAAGCTCAAAGGGGTCGAGGGTGGCATTGGTGATCGCCTATGGCCACATCACCCTGAACACGCCCGATCTCGTCTGATCTCGGAAGCTAAGCAGGGTCGGGCCTTGGTTAGTACCTGGATGGGAGACCGCCTGGGAATACCAGGTGCTGTAGGCTTTTGCTTTTCCTTTGGCATTCTTTTTTCTTTTTGGGAGGTGCCATCTTGGCATGGCCAAGCTCAAAGGGGTCGAGGGTGGCATTGGTGATCGCCTACGGCCACATCACCCTGAACACGCCCGATCTCGTCTGATCTCGGAAGCTAAGCAGGGTCGGGCCTGGTTAGTACCTGGATGGGAGACCGCCTGGGAATACCAGGTGCTGTAGGCTTTTGCTTTTCCTTTGGCATTCTTTTTTCTTTTTGGGAGGTGCCATCTTGGCATGGCCAAGCTCAAAGGGGTCGAGGGTGGCATTGGTGATCGCCTACGGCCACATCACCCTGAACACGCCCGATCTCGTCTGATCTCGGAAGCTAAGCAGGGTCGGGCCTGGTTAGTACCTGGATGGGAGACCGCCTGGGAATACCAGGTGCTGTAGGCTTTTGCTTTTCCTTTGGCATTCTTTTTTCTTTTTGGGAGGTGCCATCTTGGCATGGCCAAGCTCAAAGGGGTCGAGGGTGGCATTGGTGATCGCCTACGGCCACATCACCCTGAACACGCCCGATCTCGTCTGATCTCGTCTGATCTCGGAAGCTAAGCAGGGTCGGGCCTGGTTAGTACCTGGATGGGAGACCGCCTGGGAATACCAGGTGCTGTAGGCTTTTGCTTTTCCTTTGGCATTCTTTTTTCTTTTTGGGAGGTGCCATCTTGGCATGGCCAAGCTCAAAGGGGTCGAGGGTGGCATTGGTGATCGCCTACGGCCACATCACCCTGAACACGCCCGATCTCGTCTGATCTCGGAAGCTAAGCAGGGTCGGGCCTGGTTAGTACCTGGATGGGAGACCGCCTGGGAATACCAGGTGCTGTAGGCTTTTGCTTTTCCTTTGGCATTCTTTTTTCTTTTTGGGAGGTGCCATCTTGGCATGGCCAAGCTCAAAGGGGTCGAGGGTGGCAATGGTGATCGCCTACGGCCACATCACCCTGAACACGCCCGATCTCGTCTGATCTCAGAAGCTAAGCAGGGTCGGGCCTGGTTAGTACCTTGATGGGAGACCGCCTGGGAATACCAGGTGCTGTAGGCTTTTGCTTTTCCTTTGGCATTCGTTTTTCTTTTTGGGAGGTGCCATCTTGGCATGGCCAAGCTCAAAGGGGTCGAGGGTGGCATTGGTGATCGCCTACGGCCACATCACCCTGAACACGCCCGATCTCGTCTGATCTCGGAAGCTAAGCAGGGTCGGGCCTGGTTAGTACCTGGATGGGAGACCGCCTGGGAATACCAGGTGCTGTAGGCTTTTGCTTTTCCTTTGGCATTCTTTTTTCTTTTTGGGAGGTGCCATCTTGGCATGGCCAAGCTCAAAGGGGTCGAGGGTGGCATCGGTGATCGCCTACGGCCACATCACCCTGAACACGCCCGATCTCGTCTGATCTCGGAAGCTAAGCAGGGTCGGGCCTGGTTAGTACCTGGATGGGAGACCGCCTGGGAATACCAGGTGCTGTAGGCTTTTGCTTTTCCTTTGGCATTCTTTTTTCTTTTTGGGAGGTGCCATCTTGGCATGGCCAAGCTCAAAGGGGTCGAGGGTGGCATTGGTGATCGCCTACGGCCACATCACCCTGAACACGCCCGATGTCGTCTGATCTCGGAAGCTAAGCAGGGTCGGGTCTGGTTAGTACCTGGATGGGAGACCGCCTGGGAATACCAGGTGCTGTAGGCTTTTGCTTTTCCTTTGGCATTCTTTTTTCTTTTTGGGAGGTGCCATCTTGGCATGGCCAAGCTCAAAGGGGTCGAGGGTGGCATTGGTGATCGCCTACGGCCACATCACCCTGAACACGCCCGATCTCGTCTGATCTCGTAAGCTAAGCAGGGTCGGGTCTGGTTAGTACCTGGATGGGAGACCGCCTGGGAATACCAGGTGCTGTAGGCTTTTGCTTTTCCTTTGGCATTCTTTTTTCTTTTTGGGAGGTGCCATCTTGGCATGGCCAAGCTCAAAGGGGTCGAGGGTGGCATTGGTGATCGCCTACGGCCACATCACCCTGAACAGGCCCGATCTCGTCTGATCTCGGAAGCTAAGCAGGGTCGGGCCTGGTTAGTACCTGGATGGGAGACCGCCTGGGAATACCAGGTGCTGTAGGCTTTTGCTTTTCCTTTGGCATTCTTTTTTCTTTTTGGGAGGTGCCATCTTGGCATGGCCAAGCTCAAAGGGGTCGAGGGTGGCATAGGTGATCGCCTACGGCCACATCACCCTGAACACGCCCGATCTCGTCTGATCTCGGAAGCTAAGCAGGGTCGGGCCTGGTTAGTACCTGGATGGGAGACCGCCTGGGAATACCAGGTGCTGTAGGCTTTTGCTTTTCCTTTGGCATTCTTTTTTCTTTTTGGGAGGTGCCATCTTGGCATGGCCAAGCTCAAAGGGGTCGAGGGTGGCATTGGTGATCGCCTACGGCCACATCACCCTGATCACGCCCGATCTCGTCTGATCTCGGAAGCTAAGCAGGGTCGGGCCTGGTTAGTACCTGGATGGGAGACCGCCTGGGAATACCAGGTGCTGTAGGCTTTTGCTTTTCCTTTGGCATTCTTTTTTCTTTTTGGGAGGTGCCATCTTGGCATGGCCAAGCTCAAAGGGGTCGAGGGTGGCATTGGTGATCGCCTACGGCCACATCACCCTGAACACGCCCGATCTCGTCTGATCTCGGAAGCTAAGCAGGGTCGGGTCTGGTTAGTACCTGGATGGGAGACCGCCTGGGAATACCAGGTGCTGTAGGCTTTTGCTTTTCCTTTGGCATTCTTTTTTCTTTTTGGGAGGTGCCATCTTGGCATGGCCAAGCTCAAAGGGGTCGAGGGTGGCATTGGTGATCGCCTACGGCCACATCACCCTGAACACGCCCGATCTCGTCTGATCTCGGAAGCTAAGCAGGGTCGGGCCTGGTTAGTACCTGGGTGGGAGACCGCCTGGGAATACCAGGTGCTGTAGGCTTTTGCTTTTCCTTTGGCATTCTTTTTTCTTTTTGGGAGGTGCCATCTTGGCATGGCCAAGCTCAAAGGGGTCGAGGGTGGCATTGGTGATCGCCTACGGCCACATCACCCTGAACACGCCCGATCTCGTCTGATCTCGGAAGCTAAGCAGGGTTGGGCCTGGTTAGTACCTGGATGGGAGACCGCCTGGGAATACCAGGTGCTGTAGGCTTTTGCTTTTCCTTTGGCATTCTTTTTTCTTTTTGGGAGGTGCCATCTTGGCATGGCCAAGCTCAAAGGGGTCGAGGGTGGCATTGGTGATCACCTACGGCCACATCACCCTGAACACGCCCGATCTCGTCTGATCTCGGAAGCTAAGCAGGGTCGGGCCTGGTTAGTACCTGGATGGGAGACCGCCTGGGAATACCAGGTGCTGTAGGCTTTTGCTTTTCCTTTGGCATTCTTTTTTCTTTTTGGGAGGTGCCATCTTGGCATGGCCAAGCTCAAAGGGGTCGAGGGTGGCATTGGTGATCGCCTACGGCCACATCACCCTGAACACGCCCGATCTCGTCTGATCTCGGAAGCTAAGCAGGGTCGGGCCTGGTTAGTACCTGGATGGGAGACCGCCTGGGAATACCAGGTGCTGTAGGCTTTTGCTTTTCCTTTGGCATTCTTTTTTCTTTTTGGGAGGTGCCATCTTGGCATGGCCAAGCTCAAAGGGGTCGAGGGTGGCATTGGTGATCGCCTACGGCCACATCACCCTGAACACGCCCGATCTCGTCTGATCTCGGAAGCTAAGCAGGGTCGGGCCTGGTTAGTACCTGGATGGGAGACCGCCTGGGAATACCAGGTGCTGTACGCTTTTGCTTTTCCTTTGGCATTCTTTTTTCTTTTTGGGAGGTGCCATCTTGGCATGGCCAAGCTCAAAGGGGTCGAGGGTGGCATTGGTGATCGCCTACGGCCACATCACCCTGAACACGCCCGATCTTGTCTGATCTCGGAAGCTAAGCAGGGTCGGGCCTGGTTAGTACCTGGATGGGAGACCGCCTGGGAATACCAGGTGCTGTAGGCTTTTGCTTTTCCTTTGGCATTCTTTTTTCTTTTTGGGAGGTGCCATCTTGGCATGGCCAAGCTCAAAGGGGTCGAGGGTGGCATTGGTGATCGCCTACGGCCACATCACCCTGAACACGCCCGATCTCGTCTGATCTCGGAAGCTAAGCAGTGTCGGGCCTGGTTAGTACCTGGATGGGAGACCGC
Organism: Pelophylax lessonae; assembly: GCF_965119305.1. Classification (NCBI taxonomy): domain Eukaryota; kingdom Metazoa; phylum Chordata; class Amphibia; order Anura; family Ranidae; genus Pelophylax; species Pelophylax lessonae. Next base: position 29,954 of record NW_028120073.1, on the reverse strand, counting down.
CTGGGAATACCAGGTGCTGTAGGCTTTTGCTTTTCCTTTGGCATTCTTTTTTCTTTTTGGGAGGTGCCATCTTGGCATGGCCAAGCTCAAAGGGGTCGAGGGTGGCATTGGTGATCGCCTACGGCCACATCACCCTGAACACGCCCGATCTCGTCTGATCTCGGAAGCTAAGCAGGGTTGGGCCTGGTTAGTACCTGGATGGGAGACCGCCTGGGAATACCAGGTGCTGTAGGCTTTTGCTTTTCCTTTGGCATTCTTTTTTCTTTTTGGGAGGTGCCATCTTGGCATGGCCAAGCTCAAAGGGGTCGAGGGTGGCATTGGTGATCGCCTACGGCCACATCACACTGAACAGGCCCGATCTCGTCTGATCTCGGAAGCTAAGCAGGGTCGGGCCTGGTTAGTACCTGGATGGGAGACCGCCTGGGAATACCAGGTGCTGTAGGCTTTTGCTTTTACTTTGGCATTCTTTTTTCTTTTTGGGAGGTGCCATCTTGGCATGGCCAAGCTCAAAGGGGTCGAGGGTGGCATTGGTGATCGCCTACGGCCACATCACCCTGAACACGCCCGATCTCGTCTGATCTCGGAAGCTAAGCAGGGTCGGGCCTGGTTAGTACCTGGATGGGAGACCGCCTGGGAATACCAGGTGCTGTAGGCTTTTGCTTTTCCTTTGGCATTCTTTTTTCTTTTTGGGAGGTGCCATCTTGGCATGGCCAAGCTCAAAGGGGTCGAGGGTGGCATTGGTGATCGCCTACGGCCACATCACCCTGAACACGCCCGATCTCGTCTGATCTCGGAAGCTAAGCAGTGTCCGGCCTGGTTAGTACCTGGATGGGAGACCGCCTGGGAATACCAGGTGCTGTAGGCTTTTGCTTTTCCTTTGGCATTCTTTTTTCTTTTTGGGAGGTGCCATCTTGGCATGGCCAAGCTCAAAGGGGTCGAGGGTGGCATTGGTGATCGCCTACGGCCACATCACCCTGAACACGCCCGATCTCGTCTGACCTCGGAAGCTAAGCAGGGTGGGGCCTGGTTAGTACCTGGATGGGAGACCGCCTGGGAATACCAGGTGCTGTAGGCTTTTGCTTTTCCTTTGGCATTCTTTTTTCTTTTTGGGAGGTGCCATCTTGGCATGGCCAAGCTCAAAGGGGTCGAGGGTGGCATTGGTGATCGCCTACGGCCACATCACACTGAACAGGCCCGATCTCGTCTGATCTCGGAAGCTAAGCAGGGTCGGGCCTGGTTAGTACCTGGATGGGAGACCGCCTGGGAATACCAGGTGCTGTAGGCTTTTGCTTTTCCTTTGGCATTCTTTTTTCTTTTTGGGAGGTGCCATCTTGGCATGGCCAAGCTCAAAGGGGTCGAGGGTGGCATTGGTGATCGCCTACGGCCACATCACCCTGAACACGCCCGATCTCGTCTGATCTCGGAAGCTAAGCAGGGTCGGGCCTGGTTAGTACCTGGATGGGAGACCGCCTGGGAATACCAGGTGCTGTAGGCTTTTGATTTTCCTTTGGCATTCTTTTTTCTTTTTGAGAGGTGCCATCTTGGCATGGCCAAGCTCAAAGGGGTCGAGGGTGGCATTGGTGATCGCCTACGGCCACATCACCCTGAACACACCCGATCTCGTCTGATCTTGGAAGCTAACCAGGGTCGGGCCTGGTTAGTACCTGGATGGGAGACCGCCTGGGAATACCAGGTGCTGTAGGCTTTTGCTTTTCCTTTGGCATTCTTTCTTCTTTTTGGGAGGTGCCATCTTGGCATGGCCAAGCTCAAAGGGGTCGAGGGTGGCATTGGTGATCGCCTACGGCCACATCACCCTGAACACGCCCGATCTCGTCTGATCTCGGAAGCTAAGCAGGGTCGGGCCTGGTTAGTACCTGGATGGGAGACTGCCTGGGAATACCAGGTGCTGTAGGCTTTTGCTTTTCCTTTGGCATTCTTTTTTCTTTTTGGGAGGTGCCATCTTGGCATGGCCACGCTCAAAGGGGTCGAGGGTGGCATTGGTGATCGCCTACGGCCACATCACCCTGAACACGCCCGATCTCGTCTGATCTCGGAAGCTAAGCAGGGTCGGGCCTGGTTAGTACCTGGATGGGAGACCGCCTGGGAATACCAGGTGCTGTAGGCTTTTGCTTTTCCTTTGGCATTCTTTTTTCTTTTTGGGAGGTGCCATCTTGGCATGGCCAAGCTCAAAGGGGTCGAGGGTGGCATTGGTGATCGCCTACGGCCACATCACCCTGAACACGCCCGATCTCGTCTGATCTCGGAAGCTAAGCAGGGTCGGGCCTGGTTAGTACCTGGATGGGAGACCGCCTGGGAATACCAGGTGCTGTAGGCTTTTGCTTTTCCTTTGGCATTCTTTTTTCTTTTTGGGAGGTGCCATCTTGGCATGGCCAAGCTCAAAGGGGTCGAGGGTGGCATTGGTGATCGCCTACGGCCACATCACCCTGAACACGCCCGATCTTGTCTGATCTCGGAAGCTAAGCAGGGTCGGGCCTGGTTAGTACCTGGATGGGAGACCGCCTGGGAATACCAGGTGCTGTAGGCTTTTGCTTTTCCTTTGGCATTCTTTTTTCTTTTTGGGAGGTGCCATCTTGGCATGGCCAAGCTCAAAGGGGTCGAGGGTGGCATTGGTGATCGCCTACGGCCACATCACCCTGAACACGCCCGATCTCGTCTGATCTCGGAAGCTAAGCAGGGTCGGGCCTGGTTAGTACCTGGATGGGAGACCGCCTGGGAATACCAGGTGCTGTAGGCTTTTGCTTTTCCTTTGGCATTCTTTTTTCTTTTTGGGAGGTGCCATCTTGGCATGGCCAAGCTCAAAGGGGTCGAGGGTGGCATTGGTGATCGCCTACGGCCACATCACCCTGAACACGCCCGATCTTGTCTGATCTCGGAAGCTAAGCAGGGTCGGGCCTGGTTAGTACCTGGATGGGAGACCGCCTGGGAATACCAGGTGCTGTAGGCTTTTGCTTTTCCTTTGGCATTCTTTTTTCTTTTTGGGAGGTGCCATCTTGGCATGGCCAAGCTCAAAGGGGTCGAGGGTGGCATTGGTGATCGCCTACGGCCACATCACCCTGAACACGCCCGATCTCGTCTGATCTCGGAAGCTAAGCAGGGTCGGGCCTGGTTAATACCTGGATGGGAGACCGCCTGGGAATACCAGGTGCTGTAGGCTTTTGCTTTTCCTTTGGCATTCTTTTTTCTTTTTGGGAGGTGCCATCTTGGCATGGCCAAGCTCAAAGGGGTCGAGGGTGGCATTGGTGATCGCCTACGGCCACATCACCCTGAACACGCCCGATCTCGTCTGATCTCGGAAGCTAAGCAGGGTCGGGCCTGGTTAGTACCTGGATGGGAGACCGCCTGGGAATACCAGGTGCTGTAGGCTTTTGCTTTTCCTTTGGCATTCTTTTTTCTTTTTGGGAGGTGCCATCTTGGCATGGCCAAGCTCAAAGGGGTCGGGGGGGGCCTTTGGTGATCGCCTACGGCCACATCACCCTGAACACGCCCGATCTCGTCTGATCTCGGAAGCTAAGCAGGGTCGGGCCTGGTTAGTACCTGGATGGGAGACCGCCTGGGAATACCAGGTGCTGTAGGCTTTTGCTTTTCCTTTGGCATTCTTTTTTCTTTTTGGGAGGTGCCATCTTGGCATGGCCAAGCTCAAAGGGGTCGAGGGTGGCATTGGTGATTGCCTACGGCCACATCACCCTGAACACGCCCGATCTCGTCTCATCTCGGAAGCTAAGCAGGGTCGGGCCTGGTTAGTACCTGGATGGGAGACCGCCTGGGAATACCAGGTGCTGTAGGCTTTTGCTTTTCCTTTGGCATTCTTTTTTCTTTTTGGGAGGTGCCATCTTGGCATGGCCAAGCTCAAAGGGGTCGAGGGTGGCATTGGTGATCGCCTACGGCCACATCACCCTGAACACGCCCGATCTCGTCTGATCTCGGAAGCTAAGCAGGGTCGGGCCTGGTTAGTACCTGGATGGGAGACCGCCTGGGAATACCAGGTGCTGTAGGCTTTTGCTTTTCCTTTGGCATTCTTTTTTCTTTTTGGGAGGTGCCATCTTGGCATGGCCAAGCTCAAAGGGGTCGAGGGTGGCATTGGTGATCGCCTACGGCCACATCACCCTGAACACGCCCGATCTCGTCTGATCTCGGAAGCTAAGCAGGGTCGGGCCTGGTTAGTACCTGGATGGGAGACCGCCTGGGAATACCAGGTGCTGTAGGCTTTTGCTTTTCCTTTGGCATTCTTTTTTCTTTTTGGGAGGTGCCATCTTGGCATGGCCAAGCTCAAAGGGGTCGAGGGTGGCATTGGTGATCGCCTACGGCCACATCACCCTGAACACGCCCGATCTCGTCTGATCTCGGAAGCTAAGCAGGGTCGGGCCTGGTTAGTACCTGGATGGGAGACCGCCTGGGAATACCAGGTGCTGTAGGCTTTTGCTTTTCCTTTGGCATTCTTTTTTCTTTTTGGGAGGTGCCATCTTGGCATGGCCAAGCTCAAAGGGGTCGAGGGTGGCATTGGTGATCGCCTACGGCCACATCACCCTGAACACGCCCGATCTCGTCTGATCTCGGAAGCTAAGCAGGGTCGGGCCTGGTTAGTACCTGGATGGGACACCGCCTGGGAATACCAGGTGCTGTAGGCTTTTGCTTTTCCTTTGGCATTCTTTTTTCTTTTTGGGAGGTGCCATCTTGGCATGGCCAAGCTCAAAGGGGTCGAGGGTGGCATTGGTGATCGCCTACGGCCACATCACCCTGAACACGCCCGATCTCGTCTGATCTCGGAAGCTAAGCAGGGTCGGGCCTGGTTAGTACCTGGATGGGAGACCGCCTGGGAATACCAGGTGCTGTAGGCTTTTGCTTTTCCTTTGGCATTCTTTTTTCTTTTTGGGAGGTGCCATCTTGGCATGGCCAAGCTCAAAGGGGTCGAGGGTGGCATTGGTGATCGCCTACG
>NW_028120073.1:0-20000 GCF_965119305.1 Pelophylax lessonae | reverse complement strand
GCATGGCCAAGCTCAAAGGGGTCGAGGGTGGCATTGGTGATCGCCTGCGGCCACATCACCCTGAACACGCCCGATCTCGTCTGATCTCGGAAGCTAAGCAGGGTCGGGCCTGGTTAGTACCTGGATGGGAGACCGCCTGGGAATACCAGGTGCTGTAGGCTTTTGCTTTTCCTTTGGCATTCTTTTTTCTTTTTGGGAGGTGCCATCTTGGCATGGCCAAGCTCAAAGGGGTCGAGGGTGGCATTGGTGATCGCCTACGGCCACATCACCCTGAACACGCCCGATCTCGTCTGATCTCAGGAGCTAAGCAGGGTCAGCCTGGTTAGTACCTGGATGGGAGACCGCCTGGGCATACCAGGTGCTGTAGGCTTTTGCTTTTCCTTTGGCATTCTTTTTTCTTTTTGGGAGGAGCCATCTTGGCATGGCCAAGCTCAAAGGGGTCGAGGGTGGCATTGGTGATCGCCTACGGCCACATCACCCTGAACACGCCCGATCTCGTCTGATCTCGGAAGCTAAGCAGGGTCGGGCCTGGTTAGTACCTGGATGGGAGACCGCCTGGGAATACCAGGTGCTGTAGGCTTTTGCTTTTCCTTTGGCATTCTTTTTTCTTTTTGGGAGGTGCCATCTTGGCATGGCCAAGCTCAAAGGGGTCGAGGGTGGCATTGGTGATCGCCTACGGCCACATCACCCTGAACACGCCCGATCTCGTCTGATCTCGGAAGCTAAGCAGGGTCGGGCCTGGTTAGTACCTGGATGGGAGACCGCCTGGGAATACCAGGTGCTGTAGGCTTTTGCTTTTCCTTTGGCATTCTTTTTTCTTTTTGGGAGGTGCCATCTTGGCATGGCCAAGCTCAAAGGGGTCGAGGGTGGCATTGGTGATCGCCTACGGCCACATCACCCTGAACACGCCCGATCTCGTCTGATCTCGGAATCTAAGCAGGGTCGGGCCTGGTTAGTACCTGGATGGGAGACCGCCTGGGAATACCAGGTGCTGTAGGCTTTTGCTTTTCCTTTGGCATTCTTTTTTCTTTTTGGGAGGTGCCATCTTGGCATGGCCAAGCTCAGAGGGGGTCAAGGGTGGCATTGGTGATCGCCTACGGCCACATCACCCTGAACACGCCCGATCTCAAGAGCTAAGCAGGGTTGGGCCTGGTTAGTACCTGGATGGGAGACCGCCTGGGAATACCAGGTGCTGTAGGCTTTTGCTTTTCCTTTGGCATTCTTTTTTCTTTTTTGGGAGGTGCCATCTTGGCATGGCCAAGCTCAAAGGGGTCGAGGGTGGCATTGGTGATCGCCTACGGCCACTTCACCCTGAACACGCCCGATCTCGTCTGATCTCGGAAGCTAAGCAGGGTCGGGCCTGGTTAGTACCTGGATGCGAGACCGCCTGGGAATACCAGGTGCTGTAGGCTTTTGCTTTTCCTTTGGCATTCTTTTTTCTTTTTGGGAGGTGCCATCTTGGCATGGCCAAGCTCAAAGGGGTCGAGGGTGGCATTGGTGATCGCCTACGGCCACATCACCCTGAACACGCCCGATCTCGTCTGATCTCGGAAGCTAAGCAGGGTCGGGCCTGGTTAGTACCTGGATGGGAGACCGCCTGGGAATACCAGGTGCTGTAGGCTTTTGCTTTTCCTTTGGCATTCTTTTTTCTTTTTGGGAGGTGCCATCTTGGCATGGCCAAGCTCAAAGGGGTCGAGGGTGGCATTGGTGATCGCCTACGGCCACATCACCCTGAACACGCCCGATCTCGTCTGATCTCGGAAGCTAAGCAGGGTCGGGCCTGGTTAGTACCTGGATGGGAGACCGCCTGGGAATACCAGGTGCTGTAGGCTTTTGCTTTTCCTTTGGCATTCTTTTTTCTTTTTGGGAGGTGCCATCTTGGCATGGCCAAGCTCAAAGGGGTCGAGGGTGGCATTGGTGATCGCCTACGGCCACATCACCCTGAACACGCCCGATCTCGTCTGATCTCGGAAGCTAAGCAGGGTCGGGCCTGGTTAGTACCTGGATGGGAGACCGCCTGGGAATACCAGGTGCTGTAGGCTTTTGCTTTTCCTTTGGCATTCTTTTTTCTTTTTGGGAGGTGCCATCTTGGCATGGCCAAGCTCAAAGGGGTCGAGGGTGGCATTGGTGATCGCCTACGGCCACATCACCCTGAACACGCCCGATCTCGTCTGATCTCGGAAGCTAAGCAGGGTCGGGCCTGGTTAGTACCTGGATGGGAGACCGCCTGGGAATACCAGGTGCTGTAGGCTTTTGCTTTTCCTTTGGCATTCTTTTTTCTTTTTGGGAGGTGCCATCTTGGCATGGCCAAGCTCAAAGGGGTCGAGGGTGGTATTGGTGATCGCCTACGGCCACATCACCCTGAACACGCCCGATCTCATCTGATCTCGGAAGCTAAGCAGGGTCGGGCCTGGTTAGTACCTGGATGGGAGACCGCCTGGGAATACCAGGTGCTGTAGGCTTTTGCTTTTCCTTTGGCATTCTTTTTTCTTTTTGGGAGGTGCCATCTTGGCATGGCCAAGCTCAAAGGGGTCGAGGGTGGCATTGGTGATCGCCTACGGCCACATCACCCTGAACACGCCCGATCTCGTCTGATCTCGGAAGCTAAGCAGGGTCGGGCCTGGTTAGTACATGGATGGGAGACTGCCTGGGAATACCAGGTGCTGTAGGCTTTTGCTTTTCCTTTGGCATTCTTTTTTCTTTTTGGGAGGTGCCATCTTGGCATGGCCAAGCTCAAAGGGGTTGAGGGTGGCATTGGTGATCGCCTACGGCCACATCACCCTGAACACGCCCGATCTCGTCTGATCTCGGAAGCTAAGCAGGGTCGGGCCTGGTTAGTACCTGGATGGGAGACCGCCTGGGAATACCAGGTGCTGTAGGCTTTTGCTTTTCCTTTGGCATTCTTTTTTCTTTTTGGGAGGTGCCATCTTGGCATGGCCAAGCTCAAAGGGGTCGAGGGTGGCATTGGTGATTGCCTACGGCCACATCACCCTGAACACGCCCGATCTCGTCTGATCTTGGAAGCTAAGCAGGGTCGGGCCTGGTTAGTACCTGGATGGGAGACCGCCTGGGAATACCAGGTGCTGTAGGCTTTTGCTTTTCCTTTGGCATTCTTTTTTCTTTTTGGGAGGTGCCATCTTGGCATGGCCAAGCTCAAAGGGGTCGAGGGTGGCATTGGTGATCGCCTACGGCCACATCACCCTGAACACGCCCGATCTCGTCTGATCTCGGAAGCTAAGCAGGGTCGGGCCTGGTTAGTACCTGGATGGGAGACCGCCTGGGAATACCAGGTGCTGTAGGCTTTTGCTTTTCCTTTGGCATTCTTTTTTCTTTTTGGGAGGTGCCATCTTGGCATGGCCAAGCTCAAAGGGGTCGAGGGTGGCATTGGTGATCGCCTACGGCCACATCACCCTGAACACGCCCTATCTCGTCTGATCTCGGAAGCTAAGCAGGGTCGGGCCTGGTTAGTACCTGGATGGGAGACCGCCTGGGAATACCAGGTGCTGTAGGCTTTTGCTTTTCCTTTGGCATTCTTTTTTCTTTTTGGGAGGTGCCATCTTGGCATGGCCAAGCTCAAAGGGGTCGAGGGTGGCATTGGTGATCGCCTACGGCCACATCACCCTGAACACGTCCAATCTCGTCTTATCTGGGAAGCTAAGCAGGGTCGGGCCTGGTTAGTACCTGGATGGGAGACCGCCTGGGAATACCAGGTGCTGTAGGCTTTTGCTTTTCCTTTGGCATTCTTTTTTCCTTTTGGGAGGTGCCATCTTGGCATGGCCAAGCTCAAAGGGGTCGAGGGTGGCATTGGTGATCGCCTACGGCCACATCACCCTGAACACGCCCGATCTCGTCTGATCTCGGAAGCTAAGCAGGGTCGGGCCTGGTTAGTACCTGGATGGGAGACCGCCTGGGAATACCAGGTGCTGTAGGCTTTTGCTTTTCCTTTGGCATTCTTTTTTCTTTTTGGGAGGTGCCATCTTGGCATGGCCAAGCTCAAAGGGGTCGAGGGTGGCATTGGTGATCGCCTACGGCCACATCACCCTGAAAACGCCCGATCTCGTTTGATCTCGGAAGCTAAGCAGGGTCGGGCCTGGTTAGTACCTGGATGGGAGACCGCCTGGGAATACCAGGTGCTGTAGGCTTTTGCTTTTCCTTTGGCATTCTTTTTTCTTTTTGGGAGGTGCCATCTTGGCATGGCCAAGCTCAAAGGGGTCGAGGGTGGCATTGGCGATCGCCTACGGCCACATCACCCTGAACACGCCCGATCTCGTCTGATCTCGGAAGCTAAGCAGGGTCGGGCCTGGTTAGTACCTGGATGGGAGACCGCCTGGGAATACCAGGTGCTGTAGGCTTTTGCTTTTCCTTTGGCATTCTTTTTTCTTTTTGGGAGGTGCCATCTTGGCATGGCCAAGCTCAAAGGGGTCGAGGGTGGCATTGGTGATCGCCTACGGCCACATCACCCTGAACACGCCCGATCTCGTCTGATCTCAGGAGCTAAGCAGGGTCAGCCTGGTTAGTACCTGGATGGGAGACCGCCTGGGCATACCAGGTGCTGTAGGCTTTTGCTTTTCCTTTGGCATTCTTTTTTCTTTTTGGGAGGAGCCATCTTGGCATGGCCAAGCTCAAAGGGGTCGAGGGTGGCATTGGTGATCGCCTACGGCCACATCACCCTGAACACGCCCGATCTCGTCTGATCTCGGAAGCTAAGCAGGGTCGGGCCTGGTTAGTACCTGGATGGGAGACCGCCTGGGAATACCAGGTGCTGTAGGCTTTTGCTTTTCCTTTGGCATTCTTTTTTCTTTTTGGGAGGTGCCATCTTGGCATGGCCAAGCTCAAAGGGGTCGAGGGTGGCATTGGTGATCGCCTACGGCCACATCACCCTGAACACGCCCGATCTCGTCTGATCTCGGAAGCTAAGCAGGGTCGGGCCTGGTTAGTACCTGGATGGGAGACCGCCTGGGAATACCAGGTGCTGTAGGCTTTTGCTTTTCCTTTGGCATTCTTTTTTCTTTTTGGGAGGTGCCATCTTGGCATGGCCAAGCTCAAAGGGGTCGAGGGTGGCATTGGTGATCGCCTACGGCCACATCACCCTGAACACGCCCGATCTCGTCTGATCTCGGAATCTAAGCAGGGTCGGGCCTGGTTAGTACCTGGATGGGAGACCGCCTGGGAATACCAGGTGCTGTAGGCTTTTGCTTTTCCTTTGGCATTCTTTTTTCTTTTTGGGAGGTGCCATCTTGGCATGGCCAAGCTCAGAGGGGGTCAAGGGTGGCATTGGTGATCGCCTACGGCCACATCACCCTGAACACGCCCGATCTCAAGAGCTAAGCAGGGTTGGGCCTGGTTAGTACCTGGATGGGAGACCGCCTGGGAATACCAGGTGCTGTAGGCTTTTGCTTTTCCTTTGGCATTCTTTTTTCTTTTTTGGGAGGTGCCATCTTGGCATGGCCAAGCTCAAAGGGGTCGAGGGTGGCATTGGTGATCGCCTACGGCCACTTCACCCTGAACACGCCCGATCTCGTCTGATCTCGGAAGCTAAGCAGGGTCGGGCCTGGTTAGTACCTGGATGGGAGACCGCCTGGGAATACCAGGTGCTGTAGGCTTTTGCTTTTCCTTTGGCATTCTTTTTTCTTTTTGGGAGGTGCCATCTTGGCATGGCCAAGCTCAAAGGGGTCGAGGGTGGCATTGGTGATCGCCTACGGCCACATCACCCTGAACACGCCCGATCTCGTCTGATCTCGGAAGCTAAGCAGGGTCGGGCCTGGTTAGTACCTGGATGGGAGACCGCCTGGGAATACCAGGTGCTGTAGGCTTTTGCTTTTCCTTTGGCATTCTTTTTTCTTTTTGGGAGGTGCCATCTTGGCATGGCCAAGCTCAAAGGGGTCGAGGGTGGCATTGGTGATCGCCTACGGCCACATCACCCTGAACACGCCCGATCTCGTCTGATCTCGGAAGCTAAGCAGGGTCGGGCCTGGTTAGTACCTGGATGGGAGACCGCCTGGGAATACCAGGTGCTGTAGGCTTTTGCTTTTCCTTTGGCATTCTTTTTTCTTTTTGGGAGGTGCCATCTTGGCATGGCCAAGCTCAAAGGGGTCGAGGGTGGCATTGGTGATCGCCTACGGCCACATCACCCTGAACACGCCCGATCTCGTCTGATCTCGGAAGCTAAGCAGGGTCGGGCCTGGTTAGTACCTGGATGGGAGACCGCCTGGGAATACCAGGTGCTGTAGGCTTTTGCTTTTCCTTTGGCATTCTTTTTTCTTTTTGGGAGGTGCCATCTTGGCATGGCCAAGCTCAAAGGGGTCGAGGGTGGCATTGGTGATCGCCTACGGCCACATCACCCTGAACACGCCCGATCTCGTCTGATCTCGGAAGCTAAGCAGGGTCGGGCCTGGTTAGTACCTGGATGGGAGACCGCCTGGGAATACCAGGTGCTGTAGGCTTTTGCTTTTCCTTTGGCATTCTTTTTTCTTTTTGGGAGGTGCCATCTTGGCATGGCCAAGCTCAAAGGGGTCGAGGGTGGCATTGGTGATCGCCTACGGCCACATCACCCTGAACACGCCCGATCTCGTCTGATCTCGGAAGCTAAGCAGGGTCGGGCCTGGTTAGTACCTGGATGGGAGACCGCCTGGGAATACCAGGTGCTGTAGGCTTTTGCTTTTCCTTTGGCATTCTTTTTTCTTTTTGGGAGGTGCCATCTTGGCATGGCCAAGCTCAAAGGGGTCGAGGGTGGTATTGGTGATCGCCTACGGCCACATCACCCTGAACACGCCCGATCTCATCTGATCTCGGAAGCTAAGCAGGGTCGGGCCTGGTTAGTACCTGGATGGGAGACCGCCTGGGAATACCAGGTGCTGTAGGCTTTTGCTTTTCCTTTGGCATTCTTTTTTCTTTTTGGGAGGTGCCATCTTGGCATGGCCAAGCTCAAAGGGGTCGAGGGTGGCATTGGTGATCGCCTACGGCCACATCACCCTGAACACGCCCGATCTCGTCTGATCTCGGAAGCTAAGCAGGGTCGGGCCTGGTTAGTACATGGATGGGAGACTGCCTGGGAATACCAGGTGCTGTAGGCTTTTGCTTTTCCTTTGGCATTCTTTTTTCTTTTTGGGAGGTGCCATCTTGGCATGGCCAAGCTCAAAGGGGTCGAGGGTGGCATTGGTGATCGCCTACGGCCACATCACCCTGAACACGCCCGATCTCGTCTGATCTCGGAAGCTAAGCAGGGTCGGGCCTGGTTAGTACCTGGATGGGAGACCGCCTGGGAATACCAGGTGCTGTAGGCTTTTGCTTTTCCTTTGGCATTCTTTTTTCTTTTTGGGAGGTGCCATCTTGGCATGGCCAAGCTCAAAGGGGTCGAGGGTGGCATTGGTGATTGCCTACGGCCACATCACCCTGAACACGCCCGATCTCGTCTGATCTTGGAAGCTAAGCAGGGTCGGGCCTGGTTAGTACCTGGATGGGAGACCGCCTGGGAATACCAGGTGCTGTAGGCTTTTGCTTTTCCTTTGGCATTCTTTTTTCTTTTTGGGAGGTGCCATCTTGGCATGGCCAAGCTCAAAGGGGTCGAGGGTGGCATTGGTGATCGCCTACGGCCACATCACCCTGAACACGCCCGATCTCGTCTGATCTCGGAAGCTAAGCAGGGTCGGGCCTGGTTAGTACCTGGATGGGAGACCGCCTGGGAATACCAGGTGCTGTAGGCTTTTGCTTTTCCTTTGGCATTCTTTTTTCTTTTTGGGAGGTGCCATCTTGGCATGGCCAAGCTCAAAGGGGTCGAGGGTGGCATTGGTGATCGCCTACGGCCACATCACCCTGAACACGCCCTATCTCGTCTGATCTCGGAAGCTAAGCAGGGTCGGGCCTGGTTAGTACCTGGATGGGAGACCGCCTGGGAATACCAGGTGCTGTAGGCTTTTGCTTTTCCTTTGGCATTCTTTTTTCTTTTTGGGAGGTGCCATCTTGGCATGGCCAAGCTCAAAGGGGTCGAGGGTGGCATTGGTGATCGCCTACGGCCACATCACCCTGAACACGTCCAATCTCGTCTGATCTGGGAAGCTAAGCAGGGTCGGGCCTGGTTAGTACCTGGATGGGAGACCGCCTGGGAATACCAGGTGCTGTAGGCTTTTGCTTTTCCTTTGGCATTCTTTTTTCCTTTTGGGAGGTGCCATCTTGGCATGGCCAAGCTCAAAGGGGTCGAGGGTGGCATTGGTGATCGCCTACGGCCACATCACCCTGAACACGCCCGATCTCGTCTGATCTCGGAAGCTAAGCAGGGTCGGGCCTGGTTAGTACCTGGATGGGAGACCGCCTGGGAATACCAGGTGCTGTAGGCTTTTGCTTTTCCTTTGGCATTCTTTTTTCTTTTTGGGAGGTGCCATCTTGGCATGGCCAAGCTCAAAGGGGTCGAGGGTGGCATTGGTGATCGCCTACGGCCACATCACCCTGAAAACGCCCGATCTCGTTTGATCTCGGAAGCTAAGCAGGGTCGGGCCTGGTTAGTACCTGGATGGGAGACCGCCTGGGAATACCAGGTGCTGTAGGCTTTTGCTTTTCCTTTGGCATTCTTTTTTCTTTTTGGGAGGTGCCATCTTGGCATGGCCAAGCTCAAAGGGGTCGAGGGTGGCATTGGCGATCGCCTACGGCCACATCACCCTGAACACGCCCGATCTCGTCTTATCTCGGAAGCTAAGCAGGGTCGGGCCTGGTTAGTACCTGGATGGGAGACCGCCTGGGAATACCAGGTGCTGTAGGCTTTTGCTTTTCCTTTGGCATTCTTTTTTCTTTTTGGGAGGTGCCATCTTGGCATGGCCAAGCTCAAAGGGGTCGAGGGTGGCATTGGTGATCGCCTACGGCCACATCACCCTGAACACGCCCGATCTCGTCTGATCTCGGAAGCTAAGCAGGGTCGGGCCTGGTTAGTACCTGGATGGGAGACCGCCTGGGAATACCAGGTGCTGTAGGCTTTTGCTTTTCCTTTGGCATTCTTTTTTCTTTTTGGGAGGTGCCATCTTGGCATGGCCAAGCTCAAAGGGGTCGAGGGTGGCATTGGTGATCGCCTACGGCCACATCACCCTGAACACGCCCGATCTCGTCTGATCTCGGAAGCTAAGCAGGGTCGGGCCTGGTTAGTACCTGGATGGGAGACCGCCTGGGAATACCAGGTGCTCTAGGCTTTTGCTTTTCCTTTGGCATTCTTTTTTCTTTTTGGGAGGTGCCATCTTGGCATGGCCAAGCTCAAAGGGGTCGAGGGTGGCATTGGTGATTGCCTACGGCCACATCACCCTGAACACGCCCGATCTCGTCTGATCTCGGAAGCTAAGCAGGGTCGGGCCTGGTTAGTACCTGGATGGGAGACCGCCTGGGAATACCAGGTGCTGTAGGCTTTTGCTTTTCCTTTGGCATTCTTTTTTCTTTTTGGGAGGTGCCATCTTGGCATGGCCAAGCTCAAAGGGGTCGAGGGTGGCATTGATGATCGCCTACGGCCACATCACCCTGAACACGCCCGATCTCGTCTGATCTCGGAAGCTAAGCAGGGTCGGGCCTGGTTAGTACCTGGATGGGAGACCGCCTGGGAATACCAGGTGCTGTAGGCTTTTGCTTTTCCTTTGGCATTCTTTTTTCTATTTGGGAGGTGCCATCTTGGCATGGCCAAGCTCAAAGGGGTCGAGGGTGGCATTGGTGATCGCCTACGGCCACATCACCCTGAACACGCCCGATCTCGTCTGATCTCGGAAGCTAAGCAGGGTCGGGCCTGGTTAGTACCTGGATGGGAGACCGCCTGGGAATACCAGGTGCTGTAGGCTTTTGCTTTTCCTTTGGCATTCTTTTTTCTTTTTGGGAGGTGCCATCTTGGCATGGCCAAGCTCAAAGGGGTCGAGGGTGGCATTGGTGATCGCCTACGGCCACATCACCCTGAACACGCCCGATCTCGTCTGATCTCGGAAGCTAAGCAGGGTCGGGCCTGGTTAGTACCTGGATGGGAGACCGCCTGGGAATACCAGGTGCTGTAGGCTTTTGCTTTTCCTTTGGCATTCTTTTTTCTTTTTGGGAGGTGCCATCTTGGCATGGCCAAGCTCAAAGGGGTCGAGGGTGGCATTGGTGATCGCCTACGGCCACATCACCCTGAACACGCCCGATCTCGTCTGATCTCGGAAGCTAAGCAGGGTCGGGCCTGGTTAGTACCTGGATGGGAGACCGCCTGGGAATACCAGGTGCTGTAGGCTTTTGCTTTTCCTTTGGCATTCTTTTTTCTTTTTGGGAGGTGCCATCTTGGCATGGCCAAGCTCAAAGGGGTCGAGGGTGGCATTGGTGATCGCCTACGGCCACATCACCCTGAACACGCCCAATATCGTCTGATCTCGGAAGCTAAGCAGGGTCGGGCCTGGTTAGTACCTGGATGGGAGACCGCCTGGGAATACCAGGTGCTGTAGGCTTTTGCTTTTCCTTTGGCATTCTTTTTTCCTTTTGGGAGGTGCCATCTTGGCATGGCCAAGCTCAAAGGGGTCGAGGGTGGCATTGGTGATCGCCTACGGCCACATCACCCTGAACACGCCCGATCTCGTCTGATCTTGGAAGCTAAGCAGGGTCGGGCCTGGTTAGTACCTGGATGGGAGACCGCCTGGGAATACCAGGTGCTGTAGGCTTTTGCTTTTCCTTTGGCATTCTTTTTTCTTTTTGGGAGGTGCCATCTTGGCATGGCCAAGCTCAAAGGGGTCGAGGGTGGCATTGGTGATCGCCTACGGCCACATCACCCTGAACACGCCCGATCTCGTCTGATCTCGGAAGCTAAGCAGGGTCGGGCCTGGTTAGTACCTGGATGGGAGACCGCCTGGGAATACCAGGTGCTGTAGGCTTTTGCTTTTCCTTTGGCATTCTTTTTTCTTTTTGGGAGGTGCCATCTTGGCATGGCCAAGCTCAAAGGGGTCGAGGGTGGCATTGGTGATTGCCTACGGCCACATCACCCTGAACACGCCCGATCTCGTCTGATCTCGGAAGCTAAGCAGGGTCGGGCCTGGTTAGTACCTGGATGGGAGACCGCCTGGGAATACCAGGTGCTGTAGGCTTTTGCTTTTCCTTTGGCATTCTTTTTTCTTTTTGGGAGGTGCCATCTTGGCATGGCCAAGCTCAAAGCGGTCGAGGGTGGCATTGGTGATCGCCTACGGCCACATCACCCTGAACACGCCCGATCTCGTCTGATCTCGGAAGCTAAGCAGGGTCGGGCCTGGTTAGTACCTGGATGGGAGACCGCCTGGGAATACCAGGTGCTGTAGGCTTTTGCTTTTCCTTTGGCATTCTTTTTTCTTTTTGGGAGGTGCCATCTTGGCATGGCCAAGCTCAAAGGGGTCGAGGGTGGCATTGGTGATTGCCTACGGCCACATCACCCTGAACACGCCCGATCTCGTCTGATCTTGGAAGCTAAGCAGGGTCGGGCCTGGTTAGTACCTGGATGGGAGACCGCCTGGGAATACCAGGTGCTGTAGGCTTTTGCTTTTCCTTTGGCATTCTTTTTTCTTTTTGGGAGGTGCCATCTTGGCATGGCCAAGCTCAAAGGGGTCGAGGGTGGCATTGGTGATCGCCTACGGCCACATCACCCTGAACACGCCCGATCTCGTCTGATCTCGGAAGCTAAGCAGGGTCGGGCCTGGTTAGTACCTGGATGGGAGACCGCCTGGGAGTACCAGGTGCTGTAGGCTTTTGCTTTTCCTTTGGCATTCTTTTTTCTTTTTGGGAGGTGCCATCTTGGCATGGCCAAGCTCAAAGGGGTCGAGGGTGGCATTGGTGATCGCCTACGGCCACATCACCCTGAACACGCCCTATCTCGTCTGATCTCGGAAGCTAAGCAGGGTCGGGCCTGGTTAGTACCTGGATGGGAGACCGCCTGGGAATACCAGGTGCTGTAGGCTTTTGCTTTTCCTTTGGCATTCTTTTTTCTTTTTGGGAGGTGCCATCTTGGCATGGCCAAGCTCAAAGGGGTCGAGGGTGGCATTGGTGATCGCCTACGGCCACATCACCCTGAACACGTCCAATCTCGTCTGATCTCGGAAGCTAAGCAGGGTCGGGCCTGGTTAGTACCTGGATGGGAGACCGCCTGGGAATACCAGGTGCTGTAGGCTTTTGCTTTTCCTTTGGCATTCTTTTTTTTTTTTTGGGAGGTGCCATCTTGGCATGGCCAAGCTCAAAGGGGTCGAGGGTGGCATTGGTGATCGCCTACGGCCACATCACCCTGAACACGCCCGATCTCGTCTGATCTCGGAAGCTAAGCAGGGTCAGGCCTGGTTAGTACCTGGATGGGAGACCGCCTGGGAATACCAGGTGCTGTAGGCTTTTGCTTTTCCTTTGGCATTCTTTTTTCTTTTTGGGAGGTGCCATCTTGGCATGGCCAAGCTCAAAAGGGTCGAGGGTGGCATTGGTGATCGCCTACGGCCACATCACCCTGAACACGCCCGATCTCGTCTGATCTCGGAAGCTAAGCAGGGTCGGGCCTGGTTAGTACCTGGATGGGAGACCGCCTGGGAATACCAGGTGCTGTAGGCTTTTGCTTTTCCTTTGGCATTCTTTTTTCTTTTTGGGAGGTGCCATCTTGGCATGGCCAAGCTCAAAGGGGTCGAGGGTGGCATTGGTGATCGCCTACGGCCACATCACCCTGAACACGCCCGATCTCGTCTGATCTCGGAACCTAAGCAGGGTCGGGCCTGGTTAGTACCTGGATGGGAGACCGCCTGGGAATACCAGGTGCTGTAGGCTTTTGCTTTTCCTTTGGCATTCTTTTTTCTTTTTGGGAGGTGCCATCTTGGCATGGCCAAGCTCAAAGGGGTCGAGGGTGGCATTGGTGATCGCCTACGGCCACATCACCCTGAACACGCCCGATCTCGTCTGATCTCGGAAGCTAAGCAGGGTCGGGCCTGGTTAGTACCTGGATGGGAGACCGCCTGGGAATACCAGGTGCTGTAGGCTTTTGCTTTTCCTTTGGCATTCTTTTTTCTTTTTGGGAGGTGCCATCTTGGCATGGCCAAGCTCAAAGGGGTCGAGGGTGGCATTGGTGATCGCCTACGGCCACATCACCCTGAACACGCCCGATCTCGTCTGATCTCGGAAGCTAAGCAGGGTCGGGCCTGGTTAGTACCTGGATGGGAGACCGCCTGGGAATACCAGGTGCTGTAGGCTTTTGCTTTTCCTTTGGCATTCTTTTTTCTTTTTGGGAGGTGCCATCTTGGCATGGCCAAGCTCAAAGGGGTCGAGGGTGGCATTGGTGATCGCCTACGGCCACATCACCCTGAACACGCCCGATCTCGTCTGATCTCGGAAGCTAAGCAGGGTCGGGCCTGGTTAGTACCTGGATGGGAGACCGCCTGGGAATACCAGGTGCTGTAGGCTTTTGCTTTTCCTTTGGCATTCTTTTTTCTTTTTGGGAGGTGCCATCTTGGCATGGCCAAGCTCAAAGGGGTCGAGGGTGGCATTGGTGATCGCCTACGGCCACATCACCCTGAACACGCCCGATCTCGTCTGATCTCGGAAGCTAAGCAGGGTCGGGCCTGGTTAGTACCTGGATGGGAGACCGCCTTGGAATAACAGGTGCAGTAGGCTTTTGCTTTTCCTTTGGCATTCTTTTTTCTTTTTGGGAGGTGCCATCTTGGCATGGCCAAGCTCAAAGGGGTCGAGGGTGGCATTGGTGACCGCCTACGGCCACATCACCCTGAACACGCCCGATCTCGTCTGATCTCGGAAGCTAAGCAGGGTCGGGCCTGGTTAGTACCTGGATGGGAGACCGCCTGGGAATACCAGGTGCTGTAGGCTTTTGCTTTTCCTTTGGCATTCTTTTTTCTTTTTGGGAGGTGCCATCTTGGCATGGCCAAGCTCAAAGGGGTCGAGGGTGGCATTGGTGATCGCCTACGGCCACATCACCCTGAACACGCCCGATCTCGTCTGATCTCGGAAGCTAAGCAGGGTCGGGCCTGGTTAGTACCTGGATGGGAGACCGCCTGGGAATACCAGGTGCTGTAGGCTTTTGCTTTTCCTTTGGCATTCTTTTTTCTTTTTGGGAGGTGCCATCTTGGCATGGCCAAGCTCAAAGGGGTCAAGGGTGGCATTGGTGATCGCCTACGGCCACATCACCCTAAACACGCCCGATCTCGTCTGATCTCGGAAGCTAAGCAGGGTCGGGCCTGGTTAGTACCTGGATGGGAGACCGCCTGGGAATACCAGGTGCTGTAGGCTTTTGCTTTTCCTTTGGCATTCTTTTTTCTTTTTGGGAGGTGCCATCTTGGCATGGCCAAGCTCAAAGGGGTCGAGGGTGGCATTGGTGATCGCCTACGGCCACATCACCCTGAACACGCCCGATCTCGTCTGATCTCGGAAGCTAAGCAGGGTCGGGCCTGGTTAGTACCTGGATGGGAGACCGCCTGGGAATACCAGGTGCTGTAGGCTTTTGCTTTTCCTTTGGCATTCTTTTTTCTTTTTGGGAGGTGCCATCTTGGCATGGCCAAGCTCAAAGGGGTCGAGGGTGGCATTGGTGATCGCCTACGGCCACATCACCCTGAACACGCCCGATCTCGTCTGATCTCGGAAGCTAAGCAGGGTCGGGCCTGGTTAGTACCTGGATGGGAGACCGCCTGGAAATACCAGGTGCTGTAGGCTTTTGCTTTTCCTTTGGCATTCTTTTTTCTTTTTGGGAGGTGCCATCTTGGCATGGCCAAGCTCAAAGGGGTCGAGGGTGGCATTGGTGATCGCCTACGGCCACATCACCCTGAACACGCCCGATCTCGTCTGATCTCGGAAGCTAAGCAGGGTCGGGCCTGGTTAGTACCTGGATGGGAGACCGCCTGGGAATACCAGGTGCTGTAGGCTTTTGCTTTTCCTTTGGCATTCTTTTTTCTTTTTGGGAGGTGCCATCTTGGCATGGCCAAGCTCAAAGGGGTCGAGGGTGGAATTGGTGATCGCCTACGGCCACATCACCCTGAACACGCCCGATCTCGTCTGATCTCGGAAGCTAAGCAGGGTCGGGCCTGGTTAGTACCTGGATGGGAGACCGCCTGGGAATACCAGGTGCTGTAGGCTTTTGCTTTTTCTTTGGCATTCTTTTTTCTTTTTGGGAGGCGCCATCTTGGCATGGCCAAGCTCAAAGGGGTCGAGGGTGGCATTGGTGATCGCCTACGGCCACATCACCCTGAACACGCTCTATCTCGTCTGATCTCGGAAGCTAAGCAGGGTCGGGCTTGGTTAGTACCTGGATGGGAGACCGCCTGGGAATACCAGGTGCTGTAGGCTTTTGCTTTTCCTTTGGCATTCTTTTTTCTTTTTGGGAGGTGCCATCTTGGCATGGCCAAGCTCAAAGGGGTCGAGGGTGGCATTGGTGATCGCCTACGGCCACATCACCCTGAACACGCCCGATCTCGTCTGATCTCGGAAGCTAAGCAGGGTCGGGCCTGGTTAGTACCTGGATGGGAGACCGCCTGGGAATACCAGGTGCTGTAGGCTTTTGCTTTTCCTTTGGCATTCTTTTTTCTTTTTGGGAGGTGCCATCTTGGCATGGCCAAGCTCAAAGGGGTCGAGGGTGGCATTGGTGATCGCCTATGGCCACATCACCCTGAACACGCCCGATCTCGTCTGATCTCGGAAGCTAAGCAGGGTCGGGCCTGGTTAGTACCTGGATGGGAGACCGCCTGGGAATACCAGGTGCTGTAGGCTTTTGCTTTTCCTTTGGCATTCTTTTTTCTTTTTGGGAGGCGCCATCTTGGCATGGCCAAGCTCAAAGGGGTCGAGGGTGGCATTGGTGATCGCCTACGGCCACATCACCCTGAACACGCCCGATCTCGTCTTATCTCGGAAGCTAAGCAGGGTCGGGCCTGGTTAGAACCTGGATGGGAGACCGCCTGGGAATACCAGGTGCTGTAGGCTTTTGCTTTTCCTTTGGCATTCTTTTTTCTTTTTGGGAGGCGCCATCTTGGCATGGCCAAGCTCAAAGGGGTCGAGGGTGGCATTGGTGATCGCCTACGGCCACATCACCCTGAACACGCCCGATCTCGTCTGATCTCGGAAGCTAAGCAGGGTCGGGCCTGGTTAGTACCTGGATGGGAGACCGCCTGGGAATACCAGGTGCTGTAGGCTTTTGCTTTTCCTTTGGCATTCTTTTTTCTTTTTGGGAGGTGCCATCTTGGCATGGCCAAGCTCAAAGGGGTCGAGGGTGGCATTGGTGATCGCCTACGGCCACATCACCCTGAACACGCCCGATCTCGTCTGATCTCGGAAGCTAAGCAGGGTCGGGCCTGGTTAGTACCTGGATGGGAGACCGCCTGGGAATACCAGGTGCTGTAGGCTTTTGCTTTTCCTTTGGCATTCTTTTTTCTTTTTGGGAGGTGCCATCTTGGCATGGCCAAGCTCAAAGGGGTCGAGGGTGGCATTGGTGATCGCCTACGGCCACATCACCCTGAACACGCCCGATCTCGTCTGATCTCGGAAGCTAAGCAGGGTCGGGCCTGGTTAGTACCTGGATGGGAGACCGCCTGGGAATACCAGGTGCTGTAGGCTTTTGCTTTTCCTTTGGCATTCTTTTTTCTTTTTGGGAGGTGCCATCTTGGCATGGCCAAGCTCAAAGGGGTCGAGGGTGGCATTGGTGATCGCCTACGGCCACATCACCCTGAACACGCCCGATCTCGTCTGATCTCGGAAGCTAAGCAGGGTCGGGCCTGGTTAGTACCTGGATGGGAGACCGCCTGGGAATACCAGGTGCTGTAGGTTTTTGCTTTTCCTTTGGCATTCTTTTTTCTTTTTGGGAGGTGCCATCTTGGCATGGCCAAGCTCAAAGGGGTCGAGGGTGGCATTGGTGATCGCCTACGGCCACATCACCCTGAACACGCCCGATCTCGTCTGATCTCGGAAGCTAAGCAGGGTCGGGCCTGGTTAGTACCTGGATGGGAGACCGCCTGGGAATACCAGGTGCTGTAGGCTTTTGCTTTTCCTTTGGCATTCTTTTTTCTTTTTGGGAGGTGCCATCTTGGCATGGCCAAGCTCAAAGGGGTCGAGGGTGGCATTGGTGATCGCCTACGGCCACATCACCCTGAACACGCCCGATCTCGTCTGATCTCGGAAGCTAAGCAGGGTCGGGCCTGGTTAGTACCTGGATGGGAGACCGCCTGGGAATACCAGGTGCTGTAGGCTTTTGCTTTTCCTTTGGCATTCTTTTTTCTTTTTGGGAGGTGCCATCTTGGCATGGCCAAGCTCAAAGGGGTCGAGGGTGGCATTGGTGATCGCCTACGGCCACATCACCCTGAACACGCCCGATCTCGTCTGATCTCAGAAGCTAAGCAGGGTCGGGCCTGGTTAGTACCTGGATGGGAGACCGCCTGGGAATAACAGGTGCTGTAGGCTTTTGCTTTTCCTTTTCCTTTGGCATTCTTTTTTCTTTTTGGGAGGTGCCATCTTGGCATGGCCAAGCTCAAAGGGGTCGAGGGTGGCATTGGTGATCGCCTACGGCCACATCACCCTGAACACGCCCGATCTCGTCTGATCTCGGAAGCTAAGCAGGGTCGGGCCTGGTTAGTACCTGGATGGGAGACCGCCTGGGAATACCAGGTGCTGTAGGCTTTTGCTTTTCCTTTGGCATTCTTTTTTCTTTTTGGGAGGTGCCATCTTGGCATGGCCAAGCTCAAAGGGGTCGAGGGTGGCATTGGTGATCGCCTACGGCCACATCACCCAGAACACGCCCGATCTCGTCTGATCTCGGAAGCTAAGCAGGGTCGGGCCTGGTTAATACCTGGATGGGAGACCGCCTGGGAATACCAGGTGCTGTAGGCTTTTGCTTTTCCTTTGGCATTCTTTTTTCTTTTTGGGAGGTGCCATCTTGGCATGGCCAAGCTCAAAGGGGTCGAGGGTGGCATTGGTGATCGCCTACGGCCACATCACCCTGAACACGCCCGATCTCGTCTGATCTCGGAAGCTAAGCAGGGTCGGGCCTGGTTAGTACCTGGATGGGAGACCGCCTGGGAATACCAGGTGCTGTAGGCTTTTGCTTTTCCTTTGGCATTCTTTTTTCTTTTTGGGAGGTGCCATCTTGGCATGGCCAAGCTCAAAGGGGTCGAGGGTGGCATTGGAGGTCGCCTACGGCCACATCACCCTGAACACGCCCGATCTCGTCTGATCTCGGAAGCTAAGCAGGGTCGGGCCTGGTTAGTACCTGGATGGGAGACCGCCTGGGAATACCAGGTGCTGTAGGCTTTTGCTTTTCCTTTGGCATTCTTTTTTCTTTTTGGGAGGTGCCATCTTGGCATGGCTAAGCTCAAAGGGGTCGAGGGTGGCATTGGTGATCGCCTACGGCCACATCACCCTGAACACGCCCGATCTCGTCTGATCTCGGAAGCTAAGCAGGGTCGGGCCTGGTTAGTACCTGGATGGGAGACCGCCTGGGAATACCAGGTGCTGTAGGCTTTTGCTTTTCCTTTGGCATTCTTTTTTCTTTTTGGGAGGTGCCATCTTGGCATGGCCAAGCTCAAAGGGGTCGAGGGTGGCATTGGTGATCGCCTACGGCCACATCACCCTGAACACGCCCTATCTCGTCTGATCTCGGAAGCTAAGCAGGGTCGGGCCTGGTTAGTACCTGGATGGGAGACCGCCTGGGAATACCAGGTGCTGTAGGCTTTTGCTTTTCCTTTGGCATTCTTTTTTCTTTTTGGGAGGTGCCATCTTGGCATGGCCAAGCTCAAAGGGGTCGAGGGTGGCATTGGTGATCGCCTACGGCCACATCACCCTGAACACGCCCGATCTCGTCTGATCTCGGAAGCTAAGCAGGGTCGGGCCTGGTTAGTACCTGGATGGGAGACCGCCTGGGAATACCAGGTGCTGTAGGCTTTTGCTTTTCCTTTGGCATTCTTTTTTCTTTTTGGGAGGTGCCATCTTGGCATGGCCAAGCTCAAAGGGGTCGAGGGTGGCATTGGTGATCGCCTACGGCCACATCACCCTGAACACGCCCGATCTCGTCTGATCTCGGAAGCTAAGCAGGGTCGGGCCTGGTTAGTACCTGGATGGGAGACCGCCTGGGAATACCAGGTGCTGTAGGCTTTTGCTTTTCCTTTGGCATTCTTTTTTCTTTTTGGGAGGTGCCATCTTGGCATGGCCAAGCTCAAAGGGGTCGAGGGTGGCATTGGTGATCGCCTACGGCCACATCACCCTGAACACGCCCGATCTCGTCTGATCTCGGAAGCTAAGCAGGGTCGGGCCTGGTTAGTACCTGGATGGGAGACCGCCTGGGAATACCAGGTGCTGTAGGCTTTTGCTTTTCCTTTGGCATTCTTTTTTCTTTTTGGGAGGTGCCATCTTGGCATGGCCAAGCTCAAAGGGGTCGAGGGTGGCATTGGTGATCGCCTACGGCCACATCACCCTGAACACGCCCGATCTCGTCTGATCTCGGAAGCTAAGCAGGGTCGGGCCTGGTTAGTACCTGGATGGGAGACCGCCTGGGAATACCAGGTGCTGTAGGCTTTTGCTTTTCCTTTGGCATTCTTTTTTCTTTTTGGGAGGTGCCATCTTGGCATGGCCAAGCTCAAAGGGGTCGAGGGTGGCATTGGTGATCGCCTACGGCCACATCACCCTGAACACGCCCGATCTCGTCTGATCTTGGAAGCTAAGCAGGGTCGGGCCTGGTTAGTACCTGGATGGGAGACCGCCTGGGAATACCAGGTGCTGTAGGCTTTTGCTTTTCCTTTGGCATTCTTTTTTCTTTTTGGGAGGTGCCATCTTGGCATGGCCAAGCTCAAAGGGGTCGAGGGTGGCATTGGTGATCGCCTACGGCCACATCACCCTGAACACGCCCGATCTCGTCTGATCTTGGAAGCTAAGCAGGGTCGGGCCTGGTTAGTACCTGGATGGGAGACCGCCTGGGAATAACAGGTGCTGTAGGCTTTTGCTTTTCCTTTTCCTTTGGCATTCTTTTTTCTTTTTGGGAGGTGCCATCTTGGCATGGCCAAGCTCAAAGGGGTCGAGGGTGGCATTGGTGATCGCCTACGGCCACA